>NC_138749.1:4102410-4239975 GCF_965113315.1 Podarcis vaucheri | reverse complement strand
CTTTAGCGCTCTCCTTTGGACAGAGTTAGGCAGCGCATGACACCTGGACTTGCATCCCTGCCTCTCAGCCTCCAGGTTTCCCAGCTGAAATCCCACTTCTGGCTCATGCCCTGAAACCCCCTTTCCTCTTAAGAGCTTTGTTTTCAATTACCTATCAATATGGTCGCTGCCTCGCGATGCGCAGGGTTCCTGCTCTTTAGGTATTCCATCATCTGCGTGAGCATGTCCGGCAACCTCTGCCTGTATCTCCACAACTGGGGGGGCGGGGGGGTGGACAGGAAGACAACCGAGGTGCCAGATTAGTCTTTTGTAAAACTCCAGCTTCTTAACGCATTTCTATCCCTCGTGGTGGCCAAACAATACTTGAAAAGTATGACCTCATTATTTCCGAATTGGCCACCCACAGTAATACTACTGCCTTTATATAATGCAGAATCACACTTCATGCCCAAGTATTAAGAGCACAGAAAATTTTAGTTGGTTTTGTTGGCAGAACTACGGGGGCAGAGCAGAGCCACCCTCCATGAATTTGTCCAGTCTTATTTTAAAGCAGTGTTTCCCAACCTTTTTTGGGCAAAGGCACGCTTGTTTGATGAAAAAAATCTCGAGGCACACCACCATTACAGCCCCGTGACGTCAGCGCACAGCGTCACGCCGGGAGGGACGCACGAAAGTGTAAGTTTCAATTTTTTTTTCTCCCCCTTGCCGGGGAACCTCCAAGCTTTGGGGGTGGGGGGGGAGGAGGCAGCAAAGCGAGGGACTGAGGGACTCCTCCAACGACAAGGGTTGGGGAAGAAGAGAAAGGGCTATTCCGCTCCAGTCACGGGAGGGGAATATGTACTGGCCCAACTGGTGTGCGGTCTTCGGAAAGCGGGGTGCGGGAAGGAAGCCTAGGCTCGGGGTCCACCGACCTCGGCGGAGAAAGGCAACAACTGGAGCCGATGACGAGCCGGCGCGTGCGTGCAGCGGCTGGCCTCGAGCTCGGGAAGCTGCGCGCGGCGATGTTGACGCGGGGCGCGTGAGAGCTTGGGGGCGGGGGGGGCGGGAGAGAGAGAGAAAGAGTTGGCAGCACCAGGCGCTGTTACTTATTGCGCTGCGGACGCTGCCAGCAACTGCGGTGGTTCTGCAGCAGCCGCCGCCGCAGAACGTCCTCGTCAGTCAGCTGAGCTGCCTGGCGGCGTAGGGAGCCGAGGGGCGGGGCTTCCTTTCTGAAGGAGCTGAGGGTGGGGGTCCTCCGGCGCCTTCGGCGAAACGGCGCCGGCCCAGAGCGCTTCTAGGAGGCTGCCTTTGTGCGTGACGTAAAGCCCTCTTTCCCTCCCTCCAGCCCCGTGTCACATGTGGAAAAGGGGGCTGGATCCAGTGACGCAACTCGGAAAATTGTTAGGGAAGCCAGAGCAGGAAAGTGAGTGGGAGGCGGCGTCGCCGCTTTAACCCATGTTTCCTTTTTGAAAGAGAAACTTAAGTCAGTGTTTCCCAACCTTTTTTGGACTCGCCCGCCTCCCTCCAGGCAACATCTCGCGGCACACCAGGCAACATCTGGTTGGGAAACACTGTTTTAAAGCCATCCAAGCTAGTGGCCACCTGTGCGTCTTGTGGCAGTGAGTTCCATAGCATAGCTGTGGATGTGGCAGTGTTGCTGGGCCTCTGTTTGTGGCTGTGCTACACATAGATAATAGTGACAAAATGTCTTAGAAGACATCTGTGGTGGTGAAGGCAAGGGCAAGCTGGTGGCTGTGGCTGGCTGATGCTGATGCCACAGATACAGACACAGGGAGATGAGAAGGCAGGTGCTGCAGCCACATACCCTCCAACACTTCTCTGATGAAAACAGGGACGCCCCATTCCATAATGAGAATTTTACTATTTATACCCCACCCATCTTAGTGGGTTGCCCCAGCCACTTTGGGCAGCATCCAACACACATAAAACCATAATAAAACATTAACAAAATGTTAAAAAACATGTCCATACAGGATTGCCTTCAGATGGCTCAGAGGTCGGATAACTCCATACCCTCCAACATTTCTCCAGTGAAAATAGGGACATCCTAAGGAAAAGTGGGACATTCCAGGATCAAACCAGAAACGGATGGCTTCTCTAAAACAAGGACGTCCCTGGAAAATAGGGACACTTTGAGGGTCTGCAGCCACAGCTGATCCAGGGGGGTGCACATCAATACACCACAATGGCATAAAACTGGAGGGGGGTAATTTAGCAGAAGGAGAGAGGGAGGAGCAGCTGTTGCACAGCATCTTTCTAAGAAAAATCAACACACACACACACACACACCATTTCTCAAGAGTCTATTTTGCAGAATTTCATCTAGATATTCTTCCACTTCCTCACCCAAGCTGTGATCTGGGGCATTGTGGTGGATACAAAATATGATAGTAGCCAGGCAGTAGACTAAAATAAGCCTGCAACTCCCACTGCCCACATCAAACACACACAGTTTGGGAGGAAAGTAAGTGAGTCCCAAACTTAGGAAATGGTGGGGAAATTTCTTCTCCTCTGAAGAAATCTGGTGAAAGAGTCTGGAGGGAACAGTTGACCATGTAAATTTTACTCACAATGTACTTGCAGATAACTGAGAATCTGTAGTAGAGTCTGTCTTGCTGCACAGACTCAAAGATGTCATTGGGCAGCTCCCCCAGTTTCAGGAAGGTGACAATTGTGTTAAGGACAATTCGACACTTCTAGAATTGAAAGGAGGGGTGACATTTTATTTCACATCAAGCCTTAGGCTTGCAACAGCTTTGAAAATATACATATCTGCATTGAGGCCGCAATGCAAATAAAATGCAGACAGTAGCCCAGGTAGGGTTAAAAACACAACTAGCCCACTGGGAATTAAACCCTGAGAGCTCACCTAGGTTTTTAACAAGCACCAAAACGCCACTAATGTAGGGGCTCACTTGCGCTCAGAAGGGAAGTGATTCCATAGAGAGGAGCCACCCTGAACAAGACCCTCCCTCTGGTTACTGGCTGCTACATGAACCTCCACCAGGCCGGCCTAGTCAGCTGATCACAGTGACAGCAGAGGTGTCAAGGCTTAGCTTCCAATCCCAGGAACGCAAGCCTGGGTGTTTCAGATGGTGTCTAATGACCAGGTTTTGAGACCAACCCTGCAGGGCTTCCACTCCTTTAAGCTAACCAGCCTGGATCAGAAGACTTCCAGAACCGGCATCCTTGGAAGGCGGTGGCCTCTCCTTCCCTGGAGGTTTTTAAGCAGAGGTTGGAGGACCATCGGTCAAGGATGCTTGAGCTGAGATTCCTGCACTGCAGGGCTTGGACTAGATGACACTTGGGGTCCCTTCCAACTCTGATTCTGTGGTTCGATGACTCTGACGGTTCCAACCTTTTGCAGAGCAATCCCAACCACAGCATGGTATCTGCAGAACAAGTGACTTGAGCAAGGGAAAAGGGGTGAAAAAAGACCCCAAGATCTCTAACTTTTCTGACCTGGACAGAAAACTCCCTTTTTGACCTCAGGTGTGGTGGTGACTCAGACCCCAAGCACAATCGAGACCCACCCATTCAAGACCAGTCTACGCATTTCTAGATCTGTGGGGCAGCATGGGATGATTCTCCAAGCCCTGCTGCAACACGCAGAGCAACGCTCCTCGTGTGGAAATTCCCAGGAAAGGGGAGAGTTCCTCAGCTGCTACAGATGCTTCGAGGACCACCCAGCATTGGTATCGTAAGGGGCTTCCACAGGCAGAGAAACATTGCTCTGCGTTCCAGCTGCGTGTGACAGTTGCCAGGGAGAAGGAGTTTGCCAAAGGGGCCAGGCGATGCCCAGACTGGCCCTTCCAGCCTCAACCTACCTCTCCGCTCACAGGGTCGGTCAGCTGGATTATCAGGGGGACGAGGCTCCTGATGACAATGTCCTCCATCTTGTTTCTGTGCTCTTCCTGCACACGCCTCAACAGCGTCCCGAAAAGAGTGATGGAGCAAAGGCTGAGCTCATTGTCCTCCTGAGGAGAGAGAGGAGGAGAACACCAGTCAGTCCCAAGTGCTGTGCAGGACAAACCCGTCTCACAGGTTTCAGGGAGTTTAGCTGAGCAAACGCTTCTCGTTCACTATGGGTCTGGGTGTTTGAGGGTGTTGGCTGGGCCCACGCAACAGGGGACCAACCCCGGGGGCCTTTGCCCACCACCGTTAAGGAGCTTAACGGACTGAGTTCATCCTGGTGCATCTAAAGTTCTGCCAGCATCACCTGCTGGCAGACAGAGTCACCTGAAGTGCAGGTGAAGCAAGAAGTCTCGCAGATTAGGCCAGTGGGATCACTTGTGGGGGGCTGACAGAGGGGGGCTTGAGGTATAAATGCGGTGTGTGTGTGGCACATGGCGTGTGTGCATGACATGCGCATGTTGCACAGCGCCAGCCCCCTCAATCGTGGGGCCAAGCTGGCACAGCTGGTCTTCTGAATTTCACTGTGTTATTATCTTCTTTATTTTCCCCCATAAGTCTTTATTAAGGCTTTTCCATAATATAAGGAAAGAAACTGATCTAAATAAAAACAGAAAGAGAAACAGAAATGCAGAGCCTTCTCTCAAGGGCAGCTCTTAACCCTTGTCTCACCAGGAAAGGGGTCAACCCTCCCAGCCTCTTCCCTTCCCTGTCTCTCACTCAGGGTCCTTCACCAACAAGCCATCACCTTCCTTGGAGCCCAACATGGGCGTAGCCAGGATTTATGTTGGTGAAGCAGTATTAATGTTGGGGAGGGGTGGCAGAAGAACCAAGCTTGATTGAAGGGGGAGTTGCCCCCCTCCCCCGTTGACCATGCCCAAAGAGCCCAATAATCAATGGCCCTGAGCAGAGGACACCAAGGAAAACAAAAGGAAAAGAGAGAAGAAAGAAGATGGAAGGAAGGAAGGAAGGAAGGAAGGAAGGAAGGAAGGAAGGAAGGAAGGAAGATAAAAAGGAATTTCGATTTTGTGTTATCATCTTCCTTAGTGGATCGTGCAAACCTCTATTTTGAATACAGTCGTAACTTGGTTCTCAAATGCCTTGGTACTCAAATGCCTTGTGTCAGGGAAGAGTTTGAAGTTTCCAGTTTATCAGAGGGAGAAAGCATTCCCCAAGGGGGGAAGGAGAGCAGTGAATCTAATAGAAGGGAGCAAGAGGAACAACAGGGAGGGACCGGCTGTTCCCAGGAAAGGCAAGGGTTAAGTTCTAGCTCAGATTGGGAGGATTCTCTTCATAGTGTAGGGGGCACTGGGGATGAGGCTATGGAACCAAAGGGGCAGGCCCCCCCCAAATGTTTGGGAAGCACCAGGGCATGGATGAAGCCCATTTTGAGTAGGCTTGTTGACTTACATCATTGAAGTGTTTCAAGAGTTGAGGGTAAAGGCTGCAGCAGGCCAAGCTGTATTCCTCCCCCTCCAAGTGGTGGGACATGAGTTGCAGGCACTTGATGGACTCTTTGGCAACACTCTTGTCCGGATTGTAAGCGCAGTTGATCAGGGGCGGGATGAAGACCTCCAAGAGCTCTTCCTGAAGGAAGCAAGGAAGCAGGTGAGGGAACACGGTCACGGCAGAGAAGTCAGCGCACGCAGACGCAGTTTGCACCCAAAAAACCACAGCGTAAGCATTACACAAAAGTAAACAACCCAAGTGGGTGCTCTCTCCTGAGTCCTTGTGCAGGGTGGGGGCCTCCAGTAGGGGAAGGGGCCAGAGCGGGAGCGTCTGCTTTGCATGCAGAAAGTCCTGGGTTCAAGTCCTGGCACCTCCACGCAGGGTTGGGAGGGACTCTAGAAACCTTGGGGAGCTGCTGCCGGTCCGTGTGGGCAACCCTGAGGTAGCCAGACCATTGGCCTGACTCTCTTTAAGGCAGCTTCCTTCCTGTGCTGATCTGCACCTGAGAATAAGGCTGCAGCAGAACAAAGGAATCTCATTTTAACAGCCTCCTTGAAAGGCTGATATGGCGTTGTGGGGTTAATCTGTACGCCGCTTCCTAATGTGTCCCCCGCCACCAATCTCTTACCTCCAGCTGGTGCTGCAACATGTAGCCCAGTCCTCGGATGCCGAAGAGCTGCATGAGGGGGCTGGCTTGCCCCATCCACTCCCACAGGATGTCTATAATGTCGTCCTTCATGAAAAACAAGCCTATCTGTTTGTGGAAAAGGAGCTGAAAAAGAAAACACTTGATGTGTGCAAGGCCAAAGAAAGTAGGCAGGGCAGGAGGAAATCTGTGCCGCGGAAACCGAAGTCCGGTACCCCATACCCTCCAAGTGTCCTGATTTTCCAGGGACAGCCCCAGAATTACGAAAGCCAACCGGCTTCTGATTTGATCCCGGAATGTCCCTGTTTTCCATGCCAGAGCTGCCAGGGGAGGAGGATGAGCCAGAGCTTGTCCCCAATGACAGTGGCGGCTGTAAGGGGGCCTCTCGTTGCCCCTCCATGGCATCTCCATGGTCACTGCTGCTGGCCTCCTCCCTTGGGCAGCTGGTAGAGCAGCGGTTCTCAACCTGTGGCTCCCCAGATGTTGTTGGACTACAACTCCCATCATCCCTGAGCTCTGGCCTTGCTAGCTAGGGATGATGGGAGTTGTAGTCCAGCGACATCTGGGGACCCACAGGTTGAGAAAAGCTTTTGTAGAGGCTGCTGGAAAGCAGGTGAGGACGGGAAGAGGCTGCGGCCACTAAAGCCCAGCCCTGTGTGCCATGCTGGCTCTGAGGGGCAGGCAGAGGGCAGGGCCCCCCGGGCGGGAAGAAAGGGGGAGCAAAGCGCAAGGAGTTAGATAAGAGCTGAGGGCAGTGTGCATTAACTAAGGCCTGTAGAAATTGCTGCCCTAGGCAGAGGGCAGGCCTGCCAGCCATCAATGGTGGCTCCGGAGACCTCCTTACACCCTCTGCTTTCCTTGCCTGCCTGGGAGCGGTTGTTGCGAAGCAGGAGCGCCTGCAGGCATTCCCCGTTTCCGACTCTCACCTCGGTGAAGAAGGCCATCCCGACCGTCCTCTCCTTTACGTCAGGGCGGCGCAAGTAGGCATTGGCCTGTTTGAAAGTCGTTTTGAGGTGCACTTTGGAATAGCTGAACAAGGTCCTGAAACACAAAATCAGACACAAAGGATGCACAAGCCTGAAGCTGGCAGGAAGAACCGCTAAGTATTCCTGAATAATAATAATAATAATAATAATTCATTACTTGCACCCCGCCCACCTAGAATCATAGAATAGAATCATAGAGTTGGAAGAGACCACAAGGGCCATCGAGTCCAACCCCCTGCCAAGCAGGAAACACCATCAGAGCACTCCTGACATATGGTTGTCAAGCCTCTGCTTAAAGACCTCCAAAGTAGGAGACTCCACCACACTCCTTGGCAGCAAATTCCACTGTCGAACAGCTCTTACTGTCAGGAAGTTCTTCCTAATGTTTAGGTGGAATCTTCTTTCTTGTAGTTTGGATTCATTGCTCCGTGTCCGCTTCTCTGGAGCAGCAGAAAACAACCTTTCTCCCTCCTCTATGTGACATCCTTTTATATATTTGAACATGGCTATCATATCACCCCTTAACCTCCTCTTCTCCAGGCTAAACATGCCCAGCTCCCTTAGCCGTTCCTCATAAGGCATCGTTTCCAGGCCTTTGACCATTTTGGTTGCCCTCCTCTGGACACGTTCCAGTTTGTCAGTGTCCTTCTTGAATTGTGGTGCCCAGAACTGGACACAGTACTCCAGGTGTGGTCTGACCAGAGCAGAATACAGTGGCACTATTACTTCCCTTGATCTAGATGCTATACTCCTATTGATGCAGCCCAGAATTGCATTGGCTTTTTTAGCTGCCGCGTCACACTGTTGGCTCATGTCAAGTTTGTGGTCAACCAAGACTCCTAGATCCTTTTCACATGTACTGCTCTCAAGCCAGGTGTCACCCATCTTGTATTTGTGCCTCTCATTTTTTTTGCCCAAGTGCAATACTTTACATTTCTCCCTGTTAAAATTCATCTTGTTTGTTTTGGCCCAGTTCTCTAATCTGTCAAGGTCGTTTTGAAGTGTGATCCTGTCCTCTGGGGTGTTAGCCACCCCTCCCAGTTTGGTGTCATCTGCAGATTTGATCAGGATGCCCTTGAGTCCACCATCCAAGTCGTTGATAAAGATGTTGAATAAGACCGGGCCCAAGACAGAACCCTGTGGCACCCCACTAGTCACTCTTCTCCAGGATGAAGAGGAACCATTGATGAGCACCCTTTGGGTTCGGGCAGTCAGCCAGTTACAAATCCACTGAGTGGTAGCATAGTCAAGACCGCATTTTACCAGCTTCTTTACAAGAATATCATGGGGCACCTTGTCAAATGCCTTGCTGAAATCAAGGTAGGCTACATCCACTGCGTTCCCTTCATCTACCAGGCTTGTAATTCTGTCAAAAAACGAGATCAGGTTAGTCTGACATGACTTATTTTTCAGAAATCCATGCTGACTATTGGTGATCACAGCATTCCTTTCTAGGTGCTCACAGACTGTTTGCTTAATGATCTGCTCCAGAATCTTCCCTGGTATTGATGTCAGACTGACTGGGCGGTAATTATTTGGGTCCTCTCTTTTCCCCTTTTTGAAAATAGGGACAACATTTGCCCTCCTCCAGTCTGCCGGGACTTCGCCTGTTCTCCAGGAATTCTCAAAGATGACTGCCAGTGGTTCTGAGATCACATCTGCCAGTTCTTTTAATACTCTTGGATGCAGTTCATCTGGCCCTGGAGACTTGAATACATCTAAACTAGCCAAATATTCTTGTACTATCTCCTTAGTTATTCTGGGCTGTGTTTCCTTTGCTGAATCATTTGCTCCAAATTCTTCAGGTCGGGCATTGTTTTCTTTATCGGAGAAGACTGAGGCAAAGAAGGCATTGAGGAGTTCAGCCCTTTCTGTGTCCCCTGTTTGCATTTCACCATCTTCTCCTCTGAGTGACCCCACTGTTTCTTTGTTCTTCCTTTTGCTACGAACATACCCATAAAAGCCTTTTTTGTTGCTTTTAACCTCTCTAGCAAGCCTGAGTTCATTCTGTGCTTTAGCTTTTCTGACTTTGTGTCTACACGTGCTGGCTATTTGTTTGAATTCCTCTTTGGTGGTTTCCCCCCTTTTCCATTTTTTGTACACATCCTTTTTTAATCTTAATTCAGTTAAAAGTTCTTTAGATAGCCACCCTGGCTTCTTTAGGCACCTTCCACGTTTCCGTCTCATTGGTATTGCCTGTCGTTGTGCTTTTACTATCTCCCTCTTAACAAACTCCCAGCCATCATGAACTCCCTTTCCTTTTAGTATTGCTGTCCATGGGATCTCACCCAGCACTTCCCTAAGTTTTATGAAGTCGGCTTTCTTAAAGTCAAGAAATTGAGTCCTAGTATGCTTGGCTGCTCCTTTCCGCTGTATAGTAAACTTCAGAAGAGCATGATCACTCGCGCCTAATGATCCTTCCACATCTACCCCACTAACCAGGTCATCAACATTGGTTAGGACCAGATCTAAAATGGCTGTTCCTCTTGTTGCTTCTCCCACTTTCTGGACAATGAAGTTGTCTGCAAGGCCAGTGAGGAATCTGTTTGACCTTATGCTCTTGGCTGAGTTTGACGTCCAACAAATATCCGGGTAATTGAAGTCCCCCATTACTACTATCTCCCTTCCTTTTGCATGCTTGGCCATCTGTTCCAGGAAGGCATCATCTATGTCCTCCGTTTGGCTTGGGGATCTATAGTAAACTCCCACAATGAGGTCTCTGTTATTCTTCTCTCCCTTAATTTTGACCCAAATGCTCTCACTTTGGCTTTGAGGTTCTAAATCTTGGATCTCTTCACAGGTATACACATCCCTGACATATAACGCCACTCCTCCTCCTTTCTTGTCTGGTCTGTTTCTCTGAAATAGATTGTATCCCCCCATTATTACATTCCAATCGTGGGACTTATCCCACCAGGTTTCAGTGATGCCTATTATGTCATATTTAGTTTGCTGTACCAAGAGCTCAAGCTCATCTTGTTTATTTCCCATGCTTTGCGCATTAGTGTAGAGACATTGAAGTCCATTAATCATTCCCCCGTGTCTCTTATTTAAGGATTTTTTCCTCCCACCACTAGGTCCGCGTGCTGTTTGCTCCATTTGGTCTATGACATTTGGATGATCATCTTCATTAATTGATAGACTCCTACCTTCAGGAGCACTGTCTCCCTCCCCCACATTAGTCAGTTTAAAGCCCTCCTGATGAGGTTTCTGAGATTTTTGGCAAAAACATTTCTCCCAACCGTTGTGAGGTGCAGCCCATCACTTGCCAGAAGTCCATCTTCAAGAAACTGCAGTCCGTGATCTAAGAATCCAAACCGTTCCTGTTTACACCATTTGCGAAGCCAGCTGTTCACTTCCACTATTTTCCCCTCTCTCCCTGGGCCACGTCGTTCAACTGGGAGGACAGACGAGATGACAATTTGTGCATTTAGTTGCTTCAATTTCCTGCCGAGAGCCTCGTAGTCTCTTTTGATCTTCTGGAGGCTATTGCTTGCAGTGTCATTGGTTCCCACATGAACCAAGAGGAAGGGGTATTCGTCAGTGGGTTTTATGATTCCTTGCAGTCGTTCAGTTACAACCTGATCGGGTTGCCCCAGTCACTACCTTCTGCTCCTCTCCAGTTTCACCCAAGTCGTATCCCAAGTCCTATCTAGCTCTCTCTGTCAAGGAAGGATGCTTGAGAGTGCAGTGCAGTATCTTGCAGATAAATCTCCAAAGCCAGCAGAGTTTTCAGTGGGGAATGGGAAGGTTCATTACTCCATTACCCCATATGCACCCACTCGACCTCTTCGATTGGTGGAATTGGCACTTTCAGGCACCACGGAATGCCTGCTCTGCATTTAGTGTGTCAGCACCTAAACTTCGGAAATCCCTGCCTATTGATATCAAACAGGCGCCTTCACTGTACTCTTTTGGGCACTGCTAAGAACGTTCTTGTTTAGACAAGCCTACCCAGATGTTTAGAAAGCTGGTGCAAATGTTAATCCGGTTTTAGTCTATTGTTATTTTAACTTTTCAAAAGTCTCAAATTACTGTTGTCAGCTTTTCTAATCGATATTTTCTTATCTTTTCTTTTTAACTGCTTTGAAGTTTGTTTGTTTTATTACAATAAAACAGCATATACATTTTCTGAAATAAACAATGTTTATCCCCATTTCCCAGAAAGCAGGCCTTGGTGGGCTGCCTTTCGTGCCTCACCTGCCAGTCCTTTTCACCGTCTTACCTTGTCAGAAGACGAATGCCATCGAAAAAGCTTTCTGGGTTTGACAGCATGTCCCAGCACCTTTGCACCTCCAAAATGCTGAATTCTATGATGTAGCCGCCACATCTAATAAGGTTTTTCACAGCTTGCACAGTGGTCCTGAATCGAGTGAAAGAATTAAGAATATTACATTTATTTATCCATTTAAAAAAATTGTATACTGCCCTTCACCCATAGATCTCAGGTCAGTTCACAACACAAAAATACAAGATAAAAAGCACAAAATAAATAATAAAAACAAGAACAAACCAAACCAATAACTCCTTCTTCCTCTCACAAACACAGCTGAAAGGGTGTAGGGTGTTAATCCGCCAATGGCCTGACTGAAGAGGAACATTTTGGCCTGGCATCTAATGGTATATAATGGAGGCACCAGGCATGCCTCCCTGGGGAGACCATGCCACTAATGGGGGGCCACCACAGAAAAGGCCCCTTCTTGTGTTGCCACCCTCTGGACTTCTCGTGGAGGAGGCACAGGAAGAGAGGCCTCCGATGATGATCACAAGGTCTGGGTAGGTTCATCTGGGGAGTTTTAGGTCCTTGACATCTTGCAGTCTTGAGCTGCTTGGCCTGATGGATCCAGCCACAACCACCAGCCCCCGCAGCCTCTCACATGTTTCCAGCACAAGCTGCAACCTTTCGGCTGCGATGGAGACTTCAGGTTTCATGACACGTGAGTCCCGCCACGCCAAAATCAGCCCACCGTGTGGGAGAGTCTCCAACATCCTTTCCCATCCTAGTGTCCTTTGGACTACAACAACTCCCATCTTCACCAGAGTTGTGCTGGCTGGGGCTGGTGGGAGTTGTGGTCCAAAGCGACTGAAGAGCACAGGGGTTGGGGAAGCCTGGGTCTCTTAGCTACCCAAGCTAAGCAGAACCTCCATGTGATGGCCTGGGAATCCGATTCAGAGGGTGAAGCGGAGGAATCCCAGCCTGCACAGGAGTCCCCGCCTCCAGGGCCGGCTGAACTGGGGCAGGGCCTTGATTCTGAAGCGCCTGCACCTGTGCCGGATCCTCAGGAGCAGGCACCAGGTGAATCCACTCTGGCTCCAGAGGTGCTGGAGGACTCAGTGCCTACAGGTGAGTCTCCCCCTGGGCCCAGTAACCCTTCAGCCTCTCCTGAACTGCAGAGGCTCAGGGCAGAGAGGCGAAGGGAACTGGTTTCTCCCAGGAGGAGTGCTCGCCTTAAGGCCAGGAGAGGCGGGTCTCCTGGGGGCCGGGACCGCCCCTGGCCTCAGAGAAGATAAAGGCCAGTCAGCCCGGTCCCAGGTTGCGGGAGCTACGTCGTTGTTGAGTACCTGTTCCTGCCCAGACCCAGACCTGACCCTCCTGTTCCTGTCCCCGCCTGGCTTCCTGCTTCGGACCTTGTGAACTGTTTCCAGGCTAGTGACCCAGGACCGGACTTTGACTACGCCAACGGTAACCTTCCCCCCGGGACCAGCACACTCCATGTCCAAGTGAAGCCTATCTCTTGGGGGAGGGCTGAGCCATCACTGCTACGGTCAGGCTTGCAAGCGCCCAGAGAGAGAAGGGAGGGCCACCCCAAATGCACGGGCAGGTCCCTTACGCCAGCGGATGGACATGCGAAGGGGGCTCCGGCATGAGACTTGTCGCCCTCGAAACTCTTCTGCTCGACCCAAAAAGAAAATAGATCTGAGTGATAAGGGCAAGCAGCAGCTGGGGGAACTTGTTCTGCAGTACATCCGAAGCCTCAGGTAGCGACAGGATCAGACACAAAGCGTTGGTCGCCTGGAGGGACAAGGACAGGAGAACAGCATTCAGCAGAGGACATCGTCAGGTCCAGATCTCCCAACTCTCTATGCAGGACGCGACTCAGACCCCTGGTCCATTTCACTCAGTATTGTCCACACTGACTAGCAGTGGCTGTCCAGGGTTCCAGGCGAGGGACACCCCGACATGGAGATGCTGGGGCCCTTTTGCATACAAAGCAGGTGTTCTGCCCCTGAGCCAGGGCTGGGCTCCAGGAGACCCCCCCCCCCAGTGATGGACCACTAAGATGCCGCTGGGAAGAACCCCAGAGGCCAGTTATTAAGATGCAACCCTCCCCCCCCCAGCCAGAAGCCCCAGCCCCATCCAGCTCCCATTCAAGAACCACCCAGGAGAGAGAAACTGAGTGGTTTCGTACCGCTATTGGCATTTTAGAAGTGCTGTGTCGCCTGTACGTGACTTCTGTGTTGGGGTCTTCATCCTGTAGCCTTTTCAGGAGGGGTCTCAGCAGCTTGATGCTGGAGTACGGATCAGAGACCAAGGCCTTCCAGATCGCTGCAGCACTTCTGCAATTTGCCAAAAGAGAATTTTCCCTTTTTCCCTTTCTTAAAAAAAGTCAGGCCTTCTGTATTTCCTTTATATCGCACGTGCATTAGCAAAGAAAGAAGCTACTATTCCCCTTTTTGATATGTAACTCGGGGCACAATTTTTTGCAAGTATGAAACGGAAATATAAATTAAGAAAGCCCACTTAAATTCAGCTCTCCCCATTTCCACTTTGCAGATTTTCATATCCAGTTTTGCCTCTTAAACACCTTTTGCAAATCAATCTCCTCTAATTTTATGTCTTTCTAGATGTTATTTCCACCAGTTCATGCATTTGTGTGCCTACGTGTGTGTGTGTGTGTGTGTGTGTGTGTGTGCGTGCGTGCGTGCGTGTGTGTGCGCGCGCGCTACTTGACTGGAGAACTGCATTGGAAAATTCAGAATAGTGCGAATTTTGAAATACGACAGTTCTCATTTTGGAAACTGCAAATGACGTAAGCTCTCACTTAAAAGTGACCCAAACGGAATTTGTTCCCTGTCCAGAAGGTGGGGGGGGGGGAAACCTGGCATGCCTTCCACCTGAATCTTGAACAGAGGTTTGAGCCACAGTGGGTACTGCTTTTCACAGCGTGGAAGAAAGCCTCATTCCTGCAGAGCAAGCAGTTTCCAGGGGACAAAACCTTGGCAGCTCTACTTCAAAAACCTGGGAGATGCGCCAGAGTTGGGAAATCTCCATCCATGGCTGATGGGCTGTGGCCTGGCTTGGTGGATCGCAGGTTATGCAGGGCATCTGAGACACCCTGAGATTTGCAGGCAAAATGGATATATCCCCCCATAACGCACTCATCTCTAAGAGGCCCTTACTCATCACATTCCACTGAGCAGTCCAACAGGCTATCTACGACCGGGTTCAGGCGCTTCGCAGCAAGGTTGACTACAGCTGCGAGTGTCTCATTCTTAGTGTGGGTGTCTGATATTCTGTGGAGATGGTTGTAGATCTCCTTCACAACTATGGGCAGCTGGAAGAAGATAAAAGAAGACCAGGATGAGAAAGTGTGGTGAACCTGAAAGAAAATGAGGGATTTGGGGGGAATGATATATGACAAGATAAAAAAGATGCTCAAAGTGATTATTACCCCCCCCCAGAAAAACAAACAAAACAAAACTGAGATTAAAAACATGGTGGTTGTTTTTTGGAAGCTGAACTGCAGCAGAATGGAAACAGAGGCGCAATCCACAAACGTGGAAATCAATGCCTTCTTACACCCCTAGAAACAAGCTGATTCTACATCCAAAGAGAATGTTTAATTTAGAGGAAACCTGCTTCCCCCTGCCTCCATTTTGAGCCTTACATCTTCCATGTCCATCCCGCATTCCTCAAGGAAGGAACTCAGCAGCTTTCCTGAGGCCTGAGAGACGACTCTGTCTTCCACTGTCAGGTTGTCAATCGCCTTCAACACGACTTCGTTGATCTGGCTGGGCGTGAGGTGCTCCCCAAAAGCCTGGCACAAAGAAGAAAGATGAGGGAGTTTTCTTCTGTTCCACATCTGACCACTTTTCAGTAGTCCAAGGGACAAACCACGTGAAAGACACATCCACTCTGCCTGAGATGACCCTCAGGGTCCCTTCCAACTCTCCAATTCTGATTCTATTTAAATGTTTATTTAAGTAACTGAAAGATTTCACAACAAACAAAACTAAGAGTCAGGTGACGCCTTCCTATTTTCAATCCCCATCTAAAACTGGTTATGACCTTGGAACATGAAGAGGTACAATCTAAAGTCAGACTAGGAAATAAGACAACTGTTCTTGCAGAAACAGAGAGGGCCAGTAATAGTGGATATCAGTTATATAATCAATCAATGCCAAACGAAGTCAGATTAGGTGGGAACCTGCAGGCTGTGTGTTTATTTCTTAATATACGTCAAAAACATCCACCACAATGTTAGCATAGTCCAAGCTTCCTCAACCTCGGCCCTCCAGATGTTTTGAGACTACAATTCCCAGCATCCCTGACCACTGGTCCTGCTAGCTAGGGATCATGGGAGTTGTAGGCCAAAAACATCTGGAGAGCCGAGGTTGAGGAAGCCTGGCATAGCCCATTGGCTTGGCAGCGCCTCATGAAATGGGCACCAAATGGGTCAACTTTTCATACTCTTTTTCTGCCCAAGGTGGCAATGCCTGGTTCTCTCTCCTCCCCATTTCATCCTCATGAGGGAGTTTACACCGAGAGACCGTGACTGACCCCATGAGTTTCCTGGCTGAGTGGGGATCTGAGCCCTAGGTCTCCCAGCGCCTGGTCAGACTCTCTAGCCACTGCACCACACTGCCTCTTCTCGATCCAGCAAAGGTCAGACATGCAGGGAAGCAGCTCTCCTCACCGCAGTGGCCCATCAGATGCACAGCTAGGGCTACTCCACAATTCTCCTGCAGGATCCATTGGCCTGGCAGCTTGCAGCTTGTAATGCATACGGATCTCTATCCAGGGCTTACAGTTGTGGCAGTGCCTGAGTAGTTTGGGGTTGGGATCTATCTATCTATCTATCTATCTATCTATCTATCTATCTATCTATCATTTTGTGCAATGTGACCTTTTAGAATACACTCATACCTCGGTTTACAACCGCGTCAGGTTGCGTTTTTTCAGCTTGCAGACCACCGAAACCCGGAAGTACCACTTTGTGCATGCGCAGAAGTGCTGAATCGCAACCCGCGCATGCACAAACACGGGTTGCAAATGCTGCGGGTTGCGAACGTGCATCCTGCACGGATCACGTTCGCAACCCAAGCGTCTACTGTAAGTAGAATTTGGCATGCAGTTTAGACCAATGGGCGCTTGGCTTCAAAAAATTTATTCTAATACAATGCATTTCCATATGTTATTTACACTAATATATTCATTTTCTGGACACTTTTAGCTTGCACAATCCTTTTTGTAGACACTGTTTGGCCAGGAAATGGCACTGAAAAACTCAAGGATGTATGAATTTCAAAGGCAGCTTATGTTTTCGTTCTCATATTGTTTCAGGAAGCCTGGATTTGATAGCTTTGGCTTTAAATGTGAACTGCTCTGAATCTCTCCCTCATCCCCTAGAAGGCGTGGGCTGCCTGAGGAGGTTGGTGGGGCAGGGCCCCATTTGCCCAAATGGACAGACCTCTGCTAACTGAGAGCTGGCTGCAGTCTTAGCAAGAAACAGTCCAAAAAGCCACACCCACCTTGGCCACGTTGGAGATGTCGGTGTAAAAGATGGCGGGCCCAGGGATGAAGAAGTCTTCTCGGAACCATTTGACCACGTTGCCTTTCCTGTTCTTATGCCTCATCTCCACCTTCTTAGCTAAACGGGGTCAGGGATGGGGATATGCAGGCAAAAGAAGACAGCATTAGTGCTCCCTGCACAAACCCCCCAGTTTCCCCACTGCGACCCACAAAAAGATTCTCAATTTCACCTCAAAAATTATAATTGAGAACTGGGAAAAATTCAGAAGGCAACCAAAACTCCGGGACATCCAATGAAACTGAAGTTTCAGGATGGTCCTTCTTCATGCAGTGCACAGTTAAACTTTGGGACTCCCAGCCACAGGAGGCACTGATGGCCACGGACCAAGATGGCTTTCAAATTCATGGAAGAGAAGGCTACCCATGGCTATTAGCCAGGATGGCTATGCTGGGCCTCCACGGTCAGAGGCAGCAAAGCACAGGAGAAGAAAGAGCTCTTGAGTTCGAATTCTGCTGACTGGTTTCCCAGAGGCATCTGGTCTACCCCTGGGGGAACAGGATGCTGGACTGGGGTGGGCCACTGGTCTGATCCAGGCGGCTTTTCTTGTCTTCTTCAGCAGTGAATCCCTCCCCTCAGACTGACCTCTCGTCTCTGGCCAACGGGGTGTTTGCGTCAGGCCAGTCCTGGCACGAATTCTGGCCCTCCTGAGCTCCCGTCAACCCCAGCAGCAGCCAGCATGGGCAACACTCAGGGATGATGGGAGTTGAAGCAGCTTCTGGAGGGCTGCAGATCTCCCACCCTGCGGCTTGCAAGAAACACGCCCTTTCCCAGCCTCGCCCTCACCCATTTTGGCTATCATGATGTGATGGAGATGGTACAAGGCCTCCGCTGACTGCAGGCCAATCTCCTCCACGTTGTCTGCGAGGTGGAGGGACAACAGCGCCACCAGCTGTCCAAGAAGGGGGAAATCCTGGGATATCTAGGAGGTGGAGAGAGAGAGATGCACAGTCAGTCATCGTCCCACAGAGCCCAGCAAGAGAAAACCGTCTGGCATGCTTTCAGGTGGCAAAGGTGGCAGAGGGGCGCAGGGCAAGAGACCTGGGCTTAGGTGGCCCACCCAAGGCTTGCCCCAGGGCCTTTTTTCCAGCCAGAACTCACTGGAACTCAGTTCTGGCACCTCTCAGGTGGGTGCTGTTGTCATTATAAGAGAATGAGGGAGGTGAGTTCATGGTGAGTCCTGGCACCTCTTTTTCTAGAAAAATAGCACTGGCTGGCACCTTCCCCTGGGATGGCCATGCCACACCGCTTTGGGGAGCAGGGGAAAGTCCATCTAGTTCACACCTGAACTTTCCAAAGCAATACGCCAACCAAGACACAGGTTTTCCTTCAAAATTCTTGCTTCCACAAATTTGGCAATGCAGTTCTCCAAACCACCACAACAAAACGCAGACATTACAGGAGAAGGTATACAGAAACGCACAATTCATAAAAGCAACATGCTTGAATCCTGGGTAGGCCAAGTCTCTTTTTACCTGTCTAGTTTCTGGCACCCCTGGATACATCTTGGCAGCTAGAGACCCAAATATCTTCTAGGGCTAGGCGTGCCTTTTACCAGCTTTGTCTGGTTTGCAAACTATGGCTCTTCCTAGACAGGGATAGCCTGACCACTGCAGTCCATATTTTGGGAACCTCAAGGCTGGATTACTGCAATGTCTTCTAGGGGGTCTGCCCTTGGATCTGCTTCACAGGCTCCAGCTCATGCAGAATGCTGCGGCCAGATTGCTGGTGGGGGCCTCGGGCTGAGAACATGGGACACCATTCTTAAAACAGCTGCATTGGCGGCCCATCTATTTCCGAGGCAGCTTCAAGGTCTTTCTATTCATTTACAAAGCCCTGACCATCTGAGGTCCAGGCTGCCTCAGGATGTCAGGAACTCATATATCGCAGCTTGATCGCTGAGAACATCTATGGGAGTATTGTTAAACCAGAGGGAAAGGGGGAGAGATGCTACCTTGCTATGCTATTATATATCTCATGCACAGATGCAGAATCAATTTAACACCCTGGCTGAAATTTCCCAAGAGGCATCCCTCTGTCTGAAGTTGGAAATAGCAAGATGAACCAAATGGGTGTCTTGGCAAACCCAGCAAAGCGATTCTTCTGTTCTTATGATCTACATAGGTCAGGAAGGGAATTTCCACACACAACCCTCATATTTGCTCGAGGGTTAGACCGATTAGCCTGATTCTGCCCTGGATAGGATTCCAGAAGGGTTTTTCCTGTGGGATCGGTGCTGATTAGTACCAGTTATTATTGTATTCGCTAATGAATCACTTCCCTCGAGGCACGCAACATATGCAAGTTTTAATTTTATTATTTATTTATTTCATTGCATTTACCTCTCGGCTTTTTCTGCAGGGAGCTCAAGGTGGTCCCGCTCCTCCTCCTCCTCCTCCTTTAATCCCCACAACAATCCTGAGAGGAAGGCTAGGCCAAGAGGCAGTCACAGGCCCCCAAGGTCACCTTCAATGAGAGTCACTGCTGAGCGGGGGAATTTGAACCCGGGTCTCTCCACTCTAACTACTACACCACAGTGTCTTACACAGCATAAATGCTAAACGGGTCAGTATAAATGCTAGCCTGTATCCCACCCTGTAACCTACCTCCATTGAATCTAGACTTACCCTTTCCGGAGAAAAACTGACAAGTTAAATACAAGTTAAAGCTAGTTAAAAACGAAAATGAAAAAAGACCCATTCACGTTATCTAATCGGAATGATCTGTTATTGTATTCCTGTGTATTTATATTGTAAACCACCCTGTGATCCTCAGATGAAGAGCAGTATGGAAATTTAATACATTAAAAAAACCACAAATCTGAAATTGCAGCATTAAGCCTTGGTCACTCACATCAAAGTCCAAATGCTCGGAAACATATTTCATTAGAAAGCTGGTGCTCTTGACAGCTCTTTCGCACTCATAGATTTTTGTGGAGTCAATCCAGCCATTTGTGTGCTGCGGGAGAGAAATAATCATCATCACATGGAAGGACAACCATTAATCCGGATCTGCAAATTCACAAAGCTTTGGCCACTGGCTGGATCAATCATGCCGGGACCATAGAGGGGACAAATTGCAAAAAGGGGTTGTTTTGTAAAGGAGAAAGTTTGCTGCAATTTGTTCTACTTCATCATCATCGTCATCATTTTATACCCCACCTTTTTCCCTGACAGGGACTCCAGGCAGCTTACAAACAAAATAAGAACAACTTGAGATATAGAAAAAAGAAGCCATTAAATGAAACACATTGAAGATTAATAGAATTAGAAATTAATTGGCCCTTGGTTTGTTTTTGTTTTACTGTGTATTTTGTGTTCTCATTTTGTATTTTCATGTTGTGAACCGCCCTGCGATCTGTCATTTGTGTGTGTGATAATTACAATAATACAACACACACCTCACCACAGCCATAGCCATGGAATGCAGGAAGCATCCTTAGACCAAGCCCAGCCATTGATCTACCAACCTTGGTGTTGGCCACAGGTAATGACGGGCAGTTGCCCTTCGGGGTTTCAGACAGAGAGCCTTTTCCCAGCCCCACCTGGAGATGCTGAGGACTGAACCGGGGACCTTGAGCATGCAAAACAGAAGCTCTGCCCCTGAGCCACGGCCCTTCCCCATATGCCATCAGCAGAGGACATATCTTTGAAAGGAAAGGGATGTGTGCCTTGCACAAGCCTTCCTAGCAGAACAGAGGCCCAGTTCACCATCAGCATCCACAACCAGTGAGTTGGCCACAGACGCCCCCCGTGCAATCATTTCAACAGGATCTGCTGCCTCCCCCTGCTCTGACATCTTGGGGGCTCCCTTACCACTAATATATCCTGCAGCGCCTCCAGAGAGGGGGCCTCTGACAGCAAGCTGGTGAGCATGTTGAGGCAGGCGTTGACCGTATGCTGATAAAAGTCCTGAAAGAGAGAAGCAAAAGCAGTTAAAAGCTGAAGACCCCCGTGGAAATCCCCTGTGCTCTGGAGCCTTCTAGTCCAGCAGCCCCTTTCCACAGGGGCCAAGCAATGACCCAGTGGGAAACCCACAAGGAAGACATGGAGGTTTTTAAGCAGAGGTTGGATGACCACCTGTCATGATTCTATGGTTCTGTGCTGACTGGGGCCAATGGCAGCACAGCTGGAGAAGCACACATTCTTCAACTCTATTTCACTGCAAGAACGGAGGTTACAGGGAAGCAGGAAGAGGGCCTTCTCGGTGGTGGGCCCACCCTGTGGAACACCCTCCTATCAGATGTCAGAGAGATACATAATTATACTTCCTTCTGAAGACATCTGAAGGCAGCCCTGCATAGGGAAGCTTTAAATATTTGATGTCTTGCTGTGTTTTAATTTGTTGGAAACCGCCCAGAGTGGCTGGAGTAACCCAATCAGGTGGGCGGCGTATAAACAAACGAGCAAACAAAAAAAATATTAAATGCAGTGTAGGAGGGAGGCATGAGAGTCACAAAATGCAGGCATGCAGGAATCATTCGTGGATGCATTCTAGCCAAAGGTTAAATGCAGTTAATATTGAAACATGATTACAATCAAAAATATACACCCAAAGCCTCTGGTTGTTACATCACTGTGATGAGCCAAGTGTCTGTGGCAGCATTATCTGTAGCTTACACGGCCCAGACTCTCTGCCCTCAAATCCTTTAACCTGGCAACTCCATTTTCCTCCATTCATATCCCAAGAAGCAGAAGGTCCAGTCACCTGGCTCTGTGATGATTTCGTGGGACTCCCGGCTTTGAGTTTTGTAAGTTTCAAGGAGGGCAACGAAAACACCTTCTTGGTGCTTTTTTTCACTAGCTCAGACCGAAGCATGGAGTCCATCGGTGGTCTCACGGCCCTGAAGAGGAAAGAGAAAGGAGAGGAAATGCTCAGCACCCAGCAGTCCATAAACCTGGTGAGGAAATATGCAGTGTGTCTGGCCAAGTGTATGGCAAGGGAAGGACCAGGAATAGGTGGGGCAGGGAGAAGTTCCTCCCTGTACTTACGTCATGCAGGTGATGGTGATGATGGCGTGGTGCAGGACAGAAATAGAGAAAGATCCCAACGGCTCCTCTTCAATGATTTCCTGTTGTGGGGAAGCACACAGCACGTCAGAGACCTGGAGGCACCATCGCTGCCACCACCACTCCAAGCCCTGACTTGTGCTCTCTCTCCAGCCCAGCCCTCTGGACAGCACCTTTGCAGCTGGCAACTGGGTCCTCCCAGGGGAGAAGAGTGGGCTTCCTGGATCTGGGAATCAGATCCATCTTTCAGCTGGACAGAGCTCTACCTCAGAAAAAGGTAAGATCAGCCTTCTGGACCAGGCCAATAGCCCATCTAGTCCAGCATCCTGTTCTCACAGCGGTGAGAAACCAGGGAGCAGACCATGAGCCCAAGAGCTCTCTCCCCGCCTGTGGCTTCCAGCAACTGATGTTCAGAAACATTGCTTCCTTCCTCTGTGGAGGTAGAACATAGCAATCATGGCTAGGAGCCATGGACAGCCCTCTCCTCCTGGGAGAACCCAGCCTCTTTTCCTTAGGCGCTGGTGACATCCTGCTGAGGTTGCCACAATGGAGGGCTGCCTTGCAAGAGGGTTGGGAAACTTGAGCTGGAGCAGAACGTGACCACCCAGAAATTGTTTGGGGCCAGATGCTCAGAACCTGCAACACCGACATTTTACCAGAGCTAGACCTACACAGCTATAAAAAAAAAAACGCTCTGGAAAAACCCCATGAGATTCCCCTCTTTTTATCTTTTTTCTTTACTCACAATGATGCAGATGGTGAGCTCCACTTTGTGTGGGAAGATGACATGTCCCACATTCGTTTGCACAAGTGCCTCGGTTGTTAGAACGGCTGCCTTCATAAGGCTCTTTTTCAGAGCCTCGTCCTAAAAGGAGAAGGGATTTTATAAAATTCAGATTGAATCAAAATCACAAGGCAACATAAAGCCACACTGACCCTAACCCTAATTCTAATCCTTACCCTAACACGAACCCAACCCTAAAATTAACCCTAAGCCTAACCCAGAAATGGTCTTGTTAGAGAGTAAAATTCATGTTAAATTGCTGTTTTAGGGGTTGTTTTTAAAAGTCTGGAGCGGATTAATCCATTTTGCATTACTTTCTATGGGAAAACGCTCCTTGGTTTTGGAACACTTTGGTTTTAGAACAGACTTCCATAACAGATAAGGTTTGAGAACCAAGGTACCACTGTAATACCCCATTTGGTCCTACGTGTGGAGTCAGTATACACCCCAGTCTACAACCCTTCCGTGGATGAAGCCAGAGACCCTGCCCTAGGGCCCAGTCTGAAGGCATGTGGTGCAAGGACCTTGACGGAGCTCAGGAGGTCTGCTCAGTGCCGAGAGAACAAGCAACAGAAGTCCGTGGGAAAATGAGAGCCATACCTTCCTGGTGTTCTGGAATTGGAAGAGGAGCTCTGCCACGATGAGCTCAATGAAGCGCAGGAGGTCTTCAGGCCGCGCCCCAAGAGCCATCTGCCCGTAGCAAAGTATGATGGTGATACTGGCATTCCTCTCCCCTGTATTCTGGAGGGAAAGGGTGGGGGAAGTGAGTTTGGGGCAACACACTCCTGGGTTTCATTTTTCTTGCCTCCTTTGAACAAATCACAGTGAATATTATCCATCCTTTGGGGCGTTTGAAGTAACACTTGATGGACGTTAACTGAAAATGGAAGGAAAAGGTTCTGATCTCCTTCCAGCTGGGTTGGAGGAGAAGTGGAGAGTCGGGGGCACACGACCCCAAGGCCCCCTCAGGTTATGGAACTGTTAGATGTGCACGCAGTTACTATGCCTTTGTAATAATTCGCCTTATTTACAAATATATGGAGGTGAACACAGAGAGTGATACTCAACTATGCTTTGCTTCAAGTAGACCGGTTGAAATGAATGGGCCCAACTTAGTCATGTTCATTAAATTCAGTGGGTCTACTCTAAAACATAGTGGAATGTGGCCAGCAGGCAATCCCATAAGGCAGATGAACGCTTGCCCGAGAGCACCCCATTTTCAAAATCTGATTGCAGCTGAAACCTCTCTCCTCTTTCTCTCTGCCTCTCCCAACCTGCCGACTGCCTTCTCTCTTGGGTTTTGCTCCCTCCCCTCAGTTGGAGAGGTGTCCCCTCTTCCAAACACTAAGAGGTTCTCCATTCAAAACTTTCTGACAGCGGAACACTCTCCCTCAGGAGGTTGTGGACTCTCCTTCATCGAAGGCTGGAGGACCATCTGTCAGGGATGCTTGAGCTGAGATCCCTGAGAGCCAGTGTGGTGTAGTGGTTAAGAGCGGTAGTCACGTAATCTGGGAAACCGGGTTCGTGTCTCCGCTCCTCCACATGCAGCTGCTGGGTGACCTTGGGCCAGTCACACTTCTGTGAAGTCTCTCAGCCCCACTCACCTCACAGAGTGTTTGTTGTGGGGGAGGAAGGGAAAGGAGAATGTTAGCCGCTTTGAGACTCCTGAAGGGGAGTGAAAGGCGGGATATCAAATCCAAACTCTTCTTCTTCTTCTTCTTCATTGCAGGGGGTTGGACTAGATGACCCTTGGGGTCCCTTCCAACTCTACAACTCTGTGATTCTATCTTCTATGGTAACCAGGAGACAACCCCCCACCCACCAAAATTAGCTTCCACTATTGAAGAAATGCCAGCCAAGCATCCAACAACCAAGCTAAAAACATGAGTCAATGCACTTTTGTATTGCTTGCACTTTGGGGATGACCAGTGGTTTCTAACGAATCTGTTTGACTGACTGACTGAGCAAAAGGATCAGATTAGATCCAGGATCTGGAGCCACAGAGACAGGACTGCTGGAGCCCACGTCAGAAGGATGGCTGAGACATACACCCAGAGGAAGTTTCTGGCCTTACATACTGAGAGCATTAGCAGATCAAATTCCTTTATTGGAGTGGTAAGGATCACATCCCTTGAAAAAGAGCATATTTTGAAATGGAGGAGGATTCATTCTCTTCCAACACAGGTCTGTTTTTCTAGATCAGGCATTCCCAAACTCGGCCCTCCAGATGTTTTGGGACTACAACTCCCACATCCCTAGCTAACAGGACCAGTGGTCAGGGATGGTGGGAAGTGTAGTCCCAAAACATCTGGAGGGCTGAGTTTGGGGATGCCTGTTCTAGATAATAGGAACCCAAAGGCTGTTTCGTATGCTTTGATGTGGATCTAAATAGCAGCTAAGGACCCAATAAATTGAGAGAAAAGGGGAAAAAAGAAATTTTAAAACAAATAATGGAGAATGAGAAGAGATTGGTTACCAGTACGGAAGATAAAAAAACTAAAATGAATATTAAAGCGTTACAAGCACAATTTGCAATGATAATAAACAGAGAAGTAGAATGGAGATAAATAAGAAAGAAAAGAAGTTATTTTTATATGCAGTGACAGCAGCAAGAATACTGATGGCCCAGAAATGGAAACAGGAGGAGCTATCTACGATAGAAGAATGCAGAACTAAAATGATGGACTATGCAGAACTGGATAGAATGACTGGAAGGATCCGGAATCGACGAGACCAAAGATTTAAAGAAGACTGGGAAAGGTTTATCCAATATATGCAAAAACTGAGTGATAATCAAATTACGTTTGTAAGTTTTAAGGAAGCTCTGTGAGGGGAAATGGTTAAAATGGCAGAAATGTGTTAAAAGTAATAAAGGGAAGGAATTGCAGACAAATTGAGGGAAGTCAAAAAGAGAAGTAAGATTTAATTAAGATGTATGGAGTGTATGAATTTGTTTTTTGTATTTGAAAACCAATAAAAATATAATATATATTAAAAAATAGCAGCTAAGGACCCAATCTGCCAGGATCGTCTCAACCTGGTAGCCTTCAGATATTGTTGTGCTACAACTCCCATCGTGTCTAACCATTGGCCATGCTATCTGGGGCTGATGGGAGTTCCAGTTCCAAACACACGGATGGGGAAGGGGCACCAGGTTGTGGATGGCTGAGCTACACTCTTGCAATGCTCCTTCCTCATTTGACACCCTTACCTCAGACATCTCCATCTTCCTTGCAATGACTGCATGGCCGAAATCACGCAGCGCCATCAGCATCTGAGATAAATGGCAGTATGAAGCCACACCGACAGCCTCAGAAATTCCCTAGGGAGAATGATGCACGTGTTATAAGGAAAAAACTGCTCCTTTTCCCTTATGGGGTACCCAAGAGCCCATAGAGTCCTTTTGCAGGTTCTCTATTGGTAGGAGAAAATAACAGAGGCCAACCAGAGAATCTTGAGAAGCAAAGCAGCTAGTAAGCCTGATTTTTATGAACTGTTGCAACAGGGTGCTCACAACCACACGCAGGAGGCAGGAGGGACCCCATACAATGACACGCAAGACATTTTGAATTTGCCCACCCTGGAGCCCAAGACCCGCCCCCCCCCCATATATCATACATACATCAGAGAAGGGGAGATCTACAACAGAATCCTGTCTGACACAAAAATGTTGGTGGGGTTACCTGGCTGCTAATGGGTTTACCTGGACAGCCTGGCTATTCTTTCGTGATGAAAACTACGGTACTTAATTCCTGAGTCCAGGTCACAGGCTCACCCTAATCATATCTTAAATGTGCCCTTATGGCAGGATTTGTGAGCAAAGAGACAATGGGGAGGTTTTTCTCATTTCCTCCCTCCTTGCAGAGAAACATTTGAGGTCAGTTTGGGAGAGACAAAATGGTTTCAGGACTTTTCCCTGTACTGTTTCAGACATGCGGTTTATATATTTATTTATTTATTTATGTATGTGTTTGCTTGGTACACTTATTTTATATCTTGGACCTTATAATTCTCATAACACACGTCAATCTGCACTTTCAGAAACAATGTTTGAAACAAAACATTGCTATCTTTCAAAATTTGCACAGGTAATTTTGTGATGCAGTCATCCAACCAATGTTTGAATAAATGTGTTGTATTAGTGGGATCTGCTGGCAAAAACGTGTACATTTGTCAAAACCGTGTAGCACTGCCTAGGACTTTAAGGGAACACAGGAATTCACTCACCTCTCTGACTGTTTCCTCCTCAAGAGGCAACTTTAGAAGTAAGTGCAAGTATTGGTGGACTGTATCTTTGTTGCTGGAATCCCGTAGTTTGAGTCCGTAGTATCTATAGAGGACAGTCTAAGGGGTGGGGAAGGTTTGGGTGAGTCACAGTGAGGAGACCCCACCAGTTACATAAACTGCTTTTCGAAAACCAAAGAATTTCAATTTTACCTTCTGAAAATGTCAGGTAATGCTAAATAATAATAATAATAATAATAATAATAATAATAATAATAGAAATAATAGAAATAATAGAAATAATAGAAATAATAGAAATAATAGAAATAATAATAGATTGCAAGTACTAGACAATTGTTTTAATGATTTGTATGTAATTTGAGACACAGTTTACTTACCACACAAAACTAAATTATATTAATTTAACCACAGTATCTTCTGAAATCCCAACTCTTTAGTACCCCTCATTTGAGGAATTTGAAAGCTGAAAAGTTCAGCATGTCCTAATTGCTCTGCCTCCACAGCTGGAGGCACGATTGCTTCTGAATACCAGTTGCTGGAAACCACAGGAGGGGGAAGGCCTCTGTGTTCGAATTTTGCTTTCAAATTTCCCATGGGTAAGAGCTGTTCGACAGTGGAATTTGCTGCCAAGGAGAGTGGTGGAGTCTCCTCCTTTGGAGGTCTTTAAGCAGAGGCTTGACAACCATATGTCAGGAGTGCTCTGATGGTTTTTCCTGCTTGGCAGAGGGTTGGACTCAATGGCCCTTGTGGTCTCTTCCAACTCTATGATTCTATGATTCTATGATTCTATCTGGTTGGCCACTGTGAGATAAGGATCCTGGACTGTGCAGGCTGCTGCTCTTACCTAGCAGGCTCCTCTTTCGTTCTTACGACACACTTTTGTCCTAGATAAACTGACCCTAGGTTCTTCCCGCTTTTTAAGAAAACTAGTACCTGCACCCACAGCCTCTTATGGGTCTCCCCACCCACCCTGCGTGACTGAAATTGGGAGAGGGTGTTCTCTTTTCTGGCACCCCACCTACGCCACAGTTGTTGGTTGCCAAGACAGAGAGAAAACCTGAGCAGCAGGTTGCGTTCAGACGATCTCCTTGTATTCCCTGCGGGGACAGCCAGAAGAGGCAGAGTTGGTCAACTTGCTCAATGAGGGAGACTGCCAAACGCTCTGCCCCCTCTCTTTTCCCAAAGGGGGAAAGGGGGAGCCAACTGCTGTGGACCCTCGGGCTCAGAAGAAACCAAAGTTCTGTCTGCACCAGACATTAGAAGCCCCATGAATGATCTTGCTTCCCCCACAGAACCCTTGTTCAAAGCTCCTTAAAATATTAGCGTTAGATCAGGGTTTCCCAAACTTTGGTCTCCAGCTGTTTTTGGACTACAACACCCATCACTCCTAGCTAGCAGGACCAGTGGTCAGGGACGATGGGAATTGTAGTTCAAAAACAGCTGGAGACCAGATTTTTACGGCCCTCTCTAGCTTGTCCCTCAGGGCCTGAGTGTGCTAAGCAGGAGTGGGGGGACGACCTCCCACTCTCCTTGAAGAAAATGTTTTGCTGGAAGTTCACCTTTCCCACAGGAGGTCATTCCAGGTGAATTGTGTTCATGTTCAAGCCAAATAACCAAAAGAGGGAAAGGTAGAGGTTTTGCTTGCTGACGCTTACTGAGGAAGCCTGCACTCTGATTGGCTTGGTAGTTGTGAGGGAGCTTTGCCTCTGAATGTTTTGTTCAGTGTCTCCCTGCTATGTACAAGGCCTGTGCTAAGAAAGAAAGTAAAACTTCTCTGTTCTTCTTTCCTCAGATTGTATGCTGCCCACCCCACCCCACCCGGTGTCATCTACGATACTCAGAACTTACCTTCTCATGTCCTGACTTAGAGGTCTTCTGCTGGCCAGGGACTGCTGCTCTCAGGTTTGAGGCAGCTGAATCCTGGGACAAGATAGTCGATTTTCTGTGGACACTGGAGGTCTGCTTTTAAAGTCGGACAGAAAAGGGAATAAAATTAAGAAAAGTGTCGGTTTTTTTGTCTAGAGAACAGTTGCCATTTATTTGCCACTTGTCTTCTCTTTAAAAAATATGCATGCCTAGAAATAGACTAGACTAGAAATATCATAATTATCTGTCTATGCATTTCTAACAGTATAACCAAATCAGTAGTTTTTTATATAACTGCAAAAAACAACTCTGAACATTTATTATTCCCAAAATCTTACTGGCTAGTGATTTGAGTCATGATTTTAAATTGATTTGATTTAAATCAACTCTCCCCTGCATCATAAAGGATGCGGGTGGCGCTGTGGGTAAAACCTCAGCGCCTAGGGCTTGCTGATCGCATGGTCGGTGGTTCGAATCCCCGTGGCGGGGTGAGCTCCCGTCGTTCGGTCCCAGCGCCTGCCCACCTAGCAGTTCAAAAGCACCCCTAAGTGCAAGTAGATAAATAGGGACCGCTTTATAGTGGGAAGGTAACGGCGTTTCCGTGTGCTGCGCTGGTGCTGGCTCGCCAGAGAAGCTTCGTCACGCTGGCCACGTGACCCGGAAGTGTCTCCGGACAGCGCTGGCCCCCGGCCTCTTAAGTGAGATGGGCGCGCAACCCTAGAGTTGGACACGACTGGCCCGTATGGGCAGGGGTACCTTTACCTTTACCTTTAGCCTGCATCACACGCACCTGGGGAGCTGGCTGGAGGTGTTTGAGGATGGTGTCCAATATTTCCCGCTCATCCATCATCTGTAAAGTTTCTCTAAGCGATCTTCCTCTCAGTAGCTTCTTACTCGCCCACAAGTATCTAAATTTCTCATCTGAGAGTTCTTGAGAAAGAGAAAGAGAAAGAGAAAGAGAGAGGTGAGTAAGTGAGACAGACGAGAGGAAAGGTCAGTTCTTTGTCAGGGGGCTTCCAGTTGCTCCTTCCAGATGGGATTCAATGGCACGTCGGCAGAGTCACGTTGCTCGGTTGAAGCGATTTGCACAATGAACCTACTTCCCGCTCCCCAACAGACTCCAAATCGGATACTTTTCGTCATGGGAAAAGTGACAGGGAAACTAGAATGGAAAGTGGGAGCTAGCGACATTGTCTCATCTCCCTGCGAATGAATTGGGATGAGCGCTCACTCGCTGACCTCATTCAACATCCCCACAAACTTTGGCAAACGGATCCGGACAAAGGTTCAGGAAGCAGGTCGTGGGGAAGGGGCCACAGAACTCAGTTCCTCGGACCGGCAATAGCAGCCCCAAAGGGTGGCCGCACCCTGTCATCTCTGCACGCTTCAAATGGCACCACCTGGACTACATGGAGATGGCAGAGATGACTGGCAGAATCCGAGACCAGGGAGGAGAGTCAGTGGAAGAAGATTGGGGGAAATTTAATATCTATTTGCAGAAATATTGTAAAATTTCTGAATGTTGATGACATTGAAATGAATTGCGGGGGTTCTAGTAACAAGATAAAATCTAAGATTAAACCAACAACAGATAAATTAATGGGCTATGAATTTGCTGAACCAACTTTGAAAAGGGATACAAGAACGGGGGACGCGAGGAAGTCAGGAGAATATGTGAATTTAAGATCTAAAATTAAGAAAGAAGGAATTTTTGTGTTTTTCTTATATGTGCTTTTTCTTTTTACTATCAGTTTCTAACGTACGTATTTTTGTATTTTGTATTTTTATGCTTAATGTGTGTATTGTTGTATTTTGTGTTTTTAGTTTCTTCTTGTCCTTGTCTTTGTATCTTTTCTATATTTTGTAAAATTTAATAAAAAAACTTAAAAAAAAACAAAACAAATGGCACCACCTGGTGTCTATCATACTGGGGTAAACTTTCAGGGGAGGGGTCTTTCTGGGGTGGCTGAGGGTCATTTCCAGCCTTCATCAGGGAAAGAGCTCCCCACGGCTCCTAGTACTACTTTGTCGTTGCTCTTCACTGTAAACTCCTGCATATCCAGAATTACAAGACACTTCCCACATGTGTGTACGTTCCATGCACCCTGGACTTCTGCTAGCACAATTGGGCTTCCCCCACCCTCTCTTCTCCCCATATGCCCCCCAAGCACCCCCTAATTGGCTCAGGGGTAGGCAGGCGAACCCCCAGAACAAAACATGCAGGGGGGAAAGAGCGGGTAGGTTGTCCCACCAGGAAAGCAGAAATGTCTGAGCAAATGTGGCAATCTGCTTAGCGCTGTGTTGAATTTGTCCCCTTTCACCAAACTGGGAAAAATGGTTTCTGGAAAGTGCAGATAGCAGATGCATGGCATAACTGAGAAGGGATCATAGAACTGTAGCGTTTGAAGGGACCTGCGGGGTCACCTAGTCCAACCCCCAGCAATGCAGAACAGAACAGGGGCAGCCACCTGGAAGTCCCTGCTCCATGTTACACGCCTCTTAAAAAGGAGGGGTGGGGTGGGTGGGACTTGCGCCCAGAGATCAAGGAAACCAAGAGAGACCCCGGCCTCGGATGACGCAGGCCTTACCAAGGGGAACCCAAAGGGGATCTGGGTCTGCCTACTCACCTGGGAACACTGGCCCAGAATCCTCAGGGCTCTTCTTTTTCCCCAGGGACAAGTGCCGCTGCTGCCTGGAGTCCTGTCTGCTGCTGACTGGCTGAACAGTGCTGGTCTGACGCTGGACCAGGTCTGGGAAGACTACCGAAGGGGCCTGAGATTTCCTCCTGGCCTCCGCAGGTGACTGGGAAGGTTTCACCAGCATGGGCAAGAGCTGGGAGGTTCTCTGGCCAGCCGGGTCGTGGGTGGCACTTTGTTGCAGACTAGATGACGGGGCCTCCACCTTGTCCCGCTGCCCCTGGTTGCTCTCCTGGATGTTTTCATTACTTTCCTGGTCCTTCTTTTTCAGGCCCCGGAACCTCTTCAGGAAGGAGGCCATCCTGCAAGAGAGGAAATGGCCCCCTGGTTGGTTTGCTCATTGGGAACCCCTTTGGACTCCCCTTCCTTTCACCACTTGAGAGGCAGCAAGCAATCCCTCCCTATTGCTGCACGCCAACCCAATCTCCGTGGTGCGAGAGTCCACGGGTTCCAGGCATTCACCCAGGGTTTGTGTTTACTTTTGGGATTGAGGGGCAGCGGAGATGGTGATCTCTTGAGGATCTATGGTTTATTTGCACATCTATGCAACCTGAGCCTATGATGGAGGGGTTCACACCATCGACACCCCAAGAGGGTCTTGCGTCTCCCATAGTTGCAGAGTGTCAGGCTGGAGCAGCAAGAAGAAGGTGATTGGGTTGGTGTGCAACAAGGGGTAGGAATTGCTTGCTGCAACTCAAGTGGTGAAAGGAAAGGCACTTTGCATATGTTCAGAGGCCTCCTTGCCTTCATTAGTTCTCCTGTCCTAAGACTGAGATTCTTTAGGGCTGAAAACACGTTCTGGGGCTAAGCGACGGCAACTCCTGGAGCAAATTGAATCCAAACTTTATGGAATCTTACTATCATGATGGGCTGTTATTTGGCCAACCCCACAATTTATTTTATTCTTTTAGGGAATAAAATACACCACCCTTCGTCAAAAAAAGGAAAGTATCCGGGGCAGTTCAATAACAATCTGTCAGAATGAAGGTTAGCAACCAGAGGCAGCCAGTTTGAATGCGCAGGAGTTATTTTACCTGATATTCCCCTTCGCCTCTTTGTGATCTGTAATCTTCAGGGGGCAAAAGGAAATAAAAACTCTCTGATAATGTGGCTCCTCTTCACCAGCGTTGCTAGGGGCCCCCAAGCCCCTGGAGACATGAGGTCACAGCATTATTTATGGCAACATCAGGAGCGCAATGATGTCAGTGGAAAGGAGACCTCTTGCTCACCTGGCCTGGGACAATGGGCCAGGTGTGTGCAGGTGTGGCCTTGCAGTTTCACTGCGGTCCCCCTGGGTTTTGCTGAATCCAAAGGCCATGTGAGATTTTTTGGCCAAGCAGGTCAAGGCAATATCATTATTATATTTATTAAAGTAAAATAAATTCATCAAATTTCTATGACACCCTTCATCCGAGGATGATATGCTTGTTTCACCTCCTCACTCTAAGTTATGGGTGGCCTTCCTCTCTTGCCAGCATTGTATATAGGGATGAAAAATGCCTGGCTTGAATTTATTATTAGAATGATCACATATTTATTTTCCTGACGGGGACTCAAGGCAGCTCACGGATGAAAATAAGGCAAGCTAAAAATATTGAGGCCAGGTGGGAAAATCAACAATTAAAAAGCAATTAAACACTGGTTGAATTACAACTGTGTGTTGTTGTTGTTGTTTAGTCGTTTAGTCATGTCTTACTCTTCATGACCCCTATGCACCAGAGCACGCCAGGCCCTCCTGTCTTCCACTGCCTCCCGCAGTTTGGTCAAACTCATGCTGGGAGCTTCAAGAACACTGTCCCACCATCTCGTCCTCTGCGTCCCCTTCTCCTTGTGCCCGCCATCTTTCCCAGTTTCAGGGCCTTTTCCAGGGAGTCTTCTCTTCTCATGAGGTGGCCAAAGTCTTGGAGCCTCAGCTTCAGGATCTGTCCTTCCAGTGAGCACTCAGGGCTTATTTCCTTCAGAATGGAGAGGTTTGATCTTCTTGCAGTCCATGGGACTCTCAAGAGTCTCTTCCAGCACCAGAATCCAAAAGCATCAATTCTTCGGCGATCAGCCTTTTTTATGGTCCAGTTCTCACTTCCATACATCACTACTGGAAAAACCATAGCTTTAACTATACAGTGGTAGCTGGGGTTAAGTACTTAATTCATTCTGGAGGTCCGTTCTTAACCTGAAACTGTTCTTAACCTGAAGCACCACTTGAGCTAATGGATCCTCCTGCTGCCGCCGCGCTGCTGGAGCACGATTTCGGTTCTCATCCTGAAGCAAAGTTATTAACTCAAGGTACTATTTCTGGGTTGGCAGAGTCTGTAACCTGAAGCGTCTGTAACCCGAGGTACCACTGTATGGACCTTTGTCGGCAAGGTGATGTCTCTGCTTTTTCAGATGCTGTCTAGGTTTGTCATTGCTTTTCTCCCAAGAAGCAGGCGTCTTGTAATTTTGTGACTGCTGTCAGCATCTGCCATGATCATGGAGCCCAAGAAAATAATATCTCTCACTGCCTCCATTTAGGCCCTTCTGTAGGGGGAGGAATGGAGAGCAGGCACTACGGCTCCCAGAAGGCAATGGGAGAGCTGGCTCCACCTCCTCCTCCTCGCTTTCTCCCCCCGCCCGTTCCGAGTCCTCCCCATTGGCCGGCTCCTCCGACAACACTTTGCTTGCGCCGTATCTGGGCAAAGCCCAGGCCCCACCAGCCAATCGGAGGTCAGAGTCAGGCGTGCGGGGCGTGGCAGGTCGGATGCTGGGAGTGGCGGTTGTTTCAAGATGGCGGTTGTGGCTGCTCATTGGGCTGTGTCTTTACCTCAGGAGGGACTCGAGGTCGCGGGGTGGCGAGAGGAGAAGGGATAGCAGGGGGCGGAAATGATCTCTTTCAGCTTCTGCCTTCTGGAAGAAGGTCCAGGGTTATAAAGACCAGGACTAGCCGCCTGAGAAACAGTTTCTAGCCAAATGCGATTTTGGTTTTAAATGCAGTGTAAGGAGTTTCTGTGGGAGTATACTGTATTTAATTATGGGGTATCAGAGTTTTTAGGGGGCTAACCAGGCTGCGATAGCTGGAATAACAGGCTTGTTGGTTTCTGAATGTCTTATATAGATTTCTTCAATTTCGTTGTTCTGTATGGGACAATGACAATAAAGATTACCGTATCATATCGTATTGTAATTTGACGGCGGGCCAGTGATAAACGATGGCAAAGGCTGCCGTGTTTCCTGAGCATGTGCAGAGAACCGCCTCCGTTGCCTCAGGAAAGACGCCCCGCCAAGTGCGGAGCCAGGCCCGGGGGTTACGGGGAAGCCCCCACTCCCAGGGCGGGGGGACCTGGGCCTGCCAGCCTCTCTCTCTCTCGCCCCTCGCCCTACTCTGCAGGGCTGTTGTGAGGGGCCGGGGAGCGTCGCTTGAGATGAGTGAATGGATTTTAGTTCATGAACGATGTGAGCGTAAAGATATCAAAGGGAGAACAACAGCATATTGTATATACTGTCACGATATGAGAGCAGCGCAGCTGCAAACTGCAAACTGGTAGCATGTTTACATCACATGATGTGACTAGCTGTGGGAAAGAATTTTCCCGGAAGTTCACAGGCTTGAAAACATATGGTAGCAGACGGAGGTCGATGGATCGTAAACGTATACATGAATCACGAGGAAGGGAGTAGTGTACTGTGTAAGGAACAGTATATGAAAGTAATTGCATAAACATGTGCTGTTTTGTTTCCCATGTAATCATTATCTGCATATGCTGTTCCTTACTGTCATCCTCATATACTTTCTTCTTTCCCAAGATTCATGTATATATAATCTGCTGTTGATTTCTGTTTGGTACTAATAGGCTCACATCTTTTTTGAACTAATTTGCATACATAGGTCTTCGGCTGATGTATTTAAACTAAATCTTTCCAACTAGATTTTACTCTCTGTTTGGTTGGCCCCCTCTGGCCATGGGAGCAGAGCAAGAGCCTTCCTTTCAGCATCTAGAAGAGATGGGGTGCAGAGAACAACTTCTTGGAACGACTTTGGAGCAACGGGTTAAAATGAGATTGAGTGTCTGTTTGTAACTTTGGGAAGAGGGCTAGAAGTAAAAGAATTCAAATGAGAACTTAGGGATACAACTGTTTCAGGTCCTTTAGGGGGGCTGGAAAAATCATGGCATGCTTTTAGGCACTACCATCTCATTTTCACAGGTTCACAGCCAGCCTTTAGGTGCTCCTCCTAGAGCTAGAGAAATGGCTTAAAGCTGCCATTTAGCGACATTTGATCTCTAGCTGCTCATACTTACATGTTTATTTGCTTACATTTAGCCTTCTCTTCCATCATGGAGCCCAAAGTAGCATACATGCACATGCGGTTCTCAGGCAGTCTCCCACCCAGCACTAGCCAGACCTAGACCTGCTCAGCTTCCCATAGGTCGTGGCATCATGTTCTTTCTGGCCCTACCCTGGGAGTAGATCAAACAGTGAATAATTTCATTGTATGCCCTGACTTCCTGACAAATTAGATCCGGGCTTTTGAGTTTCATTTGCCTGTCTAGCCAACTCCCAATTGACCCTTCCTTACTCAGAGGTATCAGAGAATAAAAGGCAGAGTATGTTGGCCTACTTTGACCTGCTTTTATATTCTGTTTTTACTTAAAAAAAATATTGTCATGGATAATTTTAACAAGATAACACAGCTGACAGCAAGTCCAACGTGCTCTCTGCTCCCATTATATATATACTTTGTTTACATTATATTTGCTGATTTATGATCCGGCAAACCTTCACTGAAGATGAACCAAGAAACTGTTAATGGATTGAATTTACTATTGGATTACAATTGTAAATGGAATGTAACAGGGACTTTACAAGAACTTTAGAATCTACCTATGGAGTTCTTCAAACGAAAGACTGTGTAAAATACTGTGAGGTTTTGTGGCACTGTCTCCTATGGAGAGCATTAATTTGGATTTATAATTGCTTTGGTGAGACATCAGCTTGTTAAAAATGATGGGAAGATTAAAGAACAAAGAGCTGAATGTCAGCCCTACGCCATGGTCTGATGGCAGTGTACCGGTACTTTTGGCTCAGATAAACAAGATGGCGATGGTTCTGACGCAGTTTGAAAAACAGCTCTTCAAGGGAGACAACCAGCAAGAAGGACCAGCAAGGAAAGGGAGTACAAAGGAAAAATAATTTACACAGAAAACTACAGGTGTTAAATCCCTCTTGCAAGTTAACAGAGAAGGATTTTTTGAATACGAGTGAAATCATTACACCAGTGGCTGCAAAAACAGAAGAAGAAGAAGAGTTTGGATTTGATATCCCGCCTTCCACTCCCTTTAAGGAGTCTCAAAGCAGCTAACATTCTCCTTTCCCTCCCTCCCCCACAACAAACACTCTGTGAGGTGTGTGGGGCTGAGAGACTTCAAAGAAGTGTGACTGGCCCAAGGTCACCCAGCAGCTGCATGTGGAGGAGCGGAGACGCGAACCCGGTTCCCCAGATTACGAGACTACCACTCTTAACCACTACACCACACTGCCTGAGAAGAAAGGATCAAGATCGGAATTGGTGTATTTGGATTATATAGGAGATTCTGTGCAGGATTTAGGAATAATGATCTCCGGATGATCAGAACATGAGAAGTCACCCAATTTGTTTAATTTGGAATGTATAATTGGCTTTATAAATTGTATTATGATTTGGCATGATTTGATATTGTAATAATGTGGCTCGTAGGTAAAAGGTAAAGGTACCCCTGCCCGTATGGGCCAGTCGTGTCCGACTCTAGGGTTGTGCGCCCATCTCAAGAGGCCGAGGACCAGCGCTGTCCGGAGACACTTCCGGGTCACGTGGCCAGTGTGACGAAGCTACTCTGGCGAGCCAACACCAGCGCAGCACACGGAAACGCCGTTTACCTTCCCGCTATAAAGTGGTACCTATTTATCTACTTGCACTTAGGGGTGCTTTCGAACTGCTAGGTGGGCAGGAGCTGGGACCGAAAGACGGGAGCTCACCCCGCCGCGGGGATTCGAACCGCCGACCATACGATCGGCAAGTCCTAGGTACTGAGGTTTTACCCACAGCTCCACCCGCGTCCCCTGTGGCTCATATTGGTTATTAATGAAAAATTAATTAAAATATATTTTTAAAATAAAATAAAATGTTCTATTTGGAGCTGTATAGCTGAGTCCAGGGTGTCGTACATTGTTCTGGGAAAGGTGGTTGGGATTCCAGGGTAAATATTAGGCTCAACATCATTTTCTGGCACTGCAAGTTTTTGCACGCAGTGATCTCTAGGATAAGCCAGTCATGTGTTGCACTGGTACCTATAGCACTGTGTTTAGGGGTAAACTACAGTTCCCATGATTTGGGGGGGAGAGTCATGTGCTGTAATGTTACAGCATGTCCACAGCCATTGACAACAACCAAAATGAATAGTTTCTGGTGAATTTTCCTTAAATCGTCTTGTCTCAATTTTATTTTTAGGGTTTATCATTGCAATGGTGAGCTAGATACTGCAGTTTTTGGTTGTGGTGACCTGCTATTAATTATAATTAGTTAAAGTTGTTTCTATATGTAACAACAGCAGCTAAGATTCTGTATGCGCAGAAATGGAAGGAAAAAGAAGTTCCAAAGAATGGATAAGTAAGATAATGGACTATGCAGAACTGGCAAAATTATCAGAAAAATTAAGAGAATCTAATGATGAGTGTTTTGTGGCCTTTTTCACATTATAGTACGCTGAACTCGTGAGCAGGATTTTAGCTATGAGCAGCAGAAGTAATTAGATTATAATATTGTGATTATGATTTGACAGATAGAAGAAGGGATCGAGCAGGAGAGAAACAACTCCATGGAAAACAGGGTAGGAAGTTGACAAAAAATAAGAGAAAAGACAACATTGTCTTTTGGCTATACAGTGGACGCTCGGGTTGCGAACGTGATCTGTGCGAGATGCACGTTCGCAACCTGCAGCGTTCGCAACCCACGGCTGCATGGCTTGCAATTCGCCACTTCTGTGCATACGCAAAGTGTGATTTAGCGCTTCCGATTTTCGGCGGTCCGTAACCTGCGAAAACGCAACCTGAAGCATCTGTAACCCGAGGTATGACTGTATATGTTTAAAATATTGAAACAATAAAATATAATTTTAAAAATAGTTATAACGGCTCGAGCTACTGGGCAGGTAACCTCAATGGCTTGTAAAAAGAACCCAGCTTTGGCAGAGGCCACTGTGACTTCAGAGCCAGCCCATAATAGACCTTCCAGCAGATGGAACCTGGGCTCTGTTCCGGCACCTCAGACGTCGAAGAGGTCAGCTCAAGCCCTGCTGTTTCAGAGGACTGGCAACTAATCTCAGGGCTGTGGGTTTTTGCCCCACATCCAGCAAAAGTTTTCTGCACTGAATGAGCCTCGTGGTTCCTTCCAACTCTACAATTTTATGCAAGAAGGAAGGAAGGAAGGAAGGAAGGGTGGAGAGAACAGATTGCAGATCTGGCTGCTGCTTAATTGCCTTGTTACCCTTTAACCAGGCATCAGTCAGGGCTGTCAGGTGGAGACAGGCTGCGAAGGGGAGGACAGTGACTCGCTTCAGAGTGTGCCACCAGGAGTTATGACTGAATCGCTTGCCTGTCGGCGACCAAGATGCTGAAGAAAGTCATCAGCTGGCTGACAATCCGAAATGAAACCATCCGGCAGGGACTGGCAGAGGCTCTGTCCACCTTCATCCTGATGGTGAGCAGGTCAGGGGCGGAGGGTGCAGGGGTCATTCGAGGAGGGGGAGAGGGTGGCAAAGGCTGGGGCATGCACCCCCCTTCTTGTTCCTGAAAAGGTGATGTGTGTGGGTGAGGAAAGAGACAGGAAGAGGACCAAGTCTGCATCAGAAGCAGAATTCACCAAGTTTGCAAAACATTAGCGGAACCAAAACAGGCACCCCTCAAAATGTGCACATATCTAAATTTTGAGATACTATTCTCCAATCTGTCAGTGTGTGTGCAAAAATGCATCTGTTAGGTCTGATCCTGCCTCGGGGCTCTTCTGAACACTGCAGTGTTGTGTGTGCCAACTATATCTTTAAAGCACATTCAAAGAACATTCCCCTCCGCTCAAAGAATTCTGGATACAGTGGTACCTTGGGTTAAAAACTTAATTTGTTCTGGAGGTCCGTCCTTAACCTGAAACTGTTCTTAACCTGAAGCACCACTTTAGTTAATAGGGCCTCCTGCTGCCGCTGCCACGCGATTTCTGTTCTCATCCTGAAGCAAAGTTCTTAACCCAAGGTACTATTTCTGGGTTAGCGGAGTCTATAACCTGAAGCATCTGTAACCCGAGGTACCGCTGTACTGTAGTTTGTTAAAGGTTGCTGAGAACTGTCACTTTGTGAGGGGCAAACTACAGGGCCCAGAATTCTTTGAGGGAAAGGATAGGCTTCAAAGGTGCTTTAAAGGCATACAGAGTCGGCGACGGTCATCTCCACCCCTTGTTCTGGACACGAAGGATCAATGTCTCCCACACACAGGCTGTGACCCGCCGACCTGAGCACTGCTCATTAACCATGTTTAGTGATCCACCTGAAGATCAGCCAACCTTTCATATGCTAAACAGTATATTTGGAATAGCAAACAACAACCCGACTCAAATATGATATTATGGGAGAAAACGGGGGAGGACATTTTGTACTGAACTTCAATTTGCATTAGGTATCTGGTTGTATTAACTGGTTATGGATTGGAACCCATTGTTTCATGATTTGGAGGAAGCATCTGACAAAAGCACCACTACGCCCAACTTAATGAGGAACATTTCTTCAAGAACAGCTCATGCAATGCTATTTTTATTTTTTTAAGCATCTAACTGGCTAAAAATATCGTATTATTATTATTCCAAGGGCTGTTTAATCCATTACCATCACTATTCAATTCAGTATTAGACACTTGGGGATTAGGCAGGGTTAGTGGCATTAGAATCTGGAAGGAAAATAATATGCTTTTGACCTGGGAGAGCAGTATTCACATCCCCTCTCAGCCCCGAAGCTCATTGGGTGACGTCAGGCCAGTCTCTCAGCCTTATGGGAGTGCTGTGGGGATGAGGAGGAGGAGAACCATGGAGACGGCCGTGAGCTCCTTGGAAGAAAGGGTGGTCTGTAAATGTCATACATTGATGTCAGCCTGGAGAGCTCAGGGGGTTAGAGCTCTTCTTTGGCAATCCCTCATAGCCAAGTAAGATTGTTTCCCATGTTAATGGAGTGTGCAGACCTGGACAAAATGGCAGGAAGGATTCGAAACCTGTGGGACCAGAGATTTACAGAAGATTGGAAGAGGTATATGAATTATTTGAAGAGCAACTGCAATCAACAAATTACACTAGTAGGTCTAAAAGAAGTTTTGTAAGGAGAAATATACGAAGTGTTACAAAGTAGAAAAAGATAGAGAAATTGGTTATGAGTTTGAGATGTAATAGGGAAAATAAGAAATGCATACTAAGTGATTAGACTGGAGAATTTTCAGACAGGACTGATGGAAGTCAAAAGAATTGAATAAGATGTAAAAGTATGTTTAATTATTGTTTAAAATGATATGTTAAAAAACATATATATATATATATATATATATATATATATATATATATATATATATATGCAGGTTTTGGTGTCTTCGGGTGTCTTCCCGTGTAAGAGTCGGGGTGTCTGTGCGACGTTTCGACGAGGTCTCACTCGTCATCTTCAGGCTGGTGCTTTCGGCTTCTTGTTACTGGAACAGAGCAGAATCTGGTGTTTGAGTTCCTATAAATACTGTTGAGGGGTGTGGTGTATAGCCTCCAACGTTCTGGGCAGAGAGGCTATACACCACACCCCTCAACAGTATTTATAGGAACTCAAACACCAGATTCTGCTCTGTTCCAGTAACAAGAAGCCGAAAGCACCAGCCTGAAGATGACGAGTGAGACCTCGTCGAAACGTCGCACAGACACCCCGACTCTTACACGGGAAGACACCCGAAGACACCAAAACCTGCATTCCTGTACCCGTGAAAATCTACGAAAGCATATATATATATATAATATATATATATATATATATATATATATATATATGTGTGTGTGTGTGTGTGTGTCTTCCATGAACACGGTTTTAACAGTGAGTCCGTAAGTGACTGTGGAGGCCAATTCTGGATCCACACGTCCTTCCATAGTGGGGACATTGGTTTCTGGGCAGGAGTTGATCACAGTGAGAGTTTGCCTAGCATGTCTTCCTCTTAGCACGTTTCTCCCTTTCATCCTGAGTTTGAGCGTCTTCAAAGCCTCATGACACCTTTGGTAAAGGCTGTTCTCCAACTGGAGCACAGGCCAGTGTTTCCCAGTTATAAGTGCCTGTACTACATTTTTAAAGATTTGCTTTCAGAGTGTCTTTAAACCTCTTTTGTTGACGACCATTATTTCACTTTCCATTCTTAAATTGTGAATAGAGTAGTTGCTTTGGAAGATGATAATCAGGCATCAGTACAACTTGACCAGTCCAATGAAGTTGAAGCTGAAAAATCATCGCTTCAACACTGGTGATCTTTGCACCGGTGATGTTGTCCTGCTACCATGACGATGGATACCTTGACACATACGGGTCTCTCTTCTTCCCCCTTCCCCCACAGGTTATTGGACAGGGCTCTGTTGCCCAGGTGGTAATAGGAAAGAATAGCTTTGGGGACTTTCTGAGCATCAATCTGGGATTTGGATTCGGTGTCATGTTGGGAATTCACGTAGCTGGTGGAATCTCAGGTGAGTCTGGTAGATAATGTGCCTGGAAGATCTCCCTTTTAATATCAACTGTGCAGTTTCAATCCGTTTAGATCTGGACATAAATTGCTTTAATCCACCCCTTGCTAGTTTCTAAAAGGTTGATTTCTCTATTATCTTCGTGCTTCTCCTTCTTTCCTTTTGCTGTTCCAGAGAGGTTCTGTGTTTCATAGCATTTTCTGCCGGGATGGTTTTACTGCAGGCTTCCCCAACCTTGTGCCCTTTAGAGGTTTTAGACTGCAAAACCTAGCCCAGGAGAAAGCAGATAGAGAAACGTTTTTGGGGTTTTTTGTTTTTTATTCAAAATTATAACAAGACATATTATCCAAAAACATATTATCCTTGTCCCCCCCCCCATTTTCCCCCCTCCCCCCTCCCACACAAATTCCCATTCATCCTTAAAGTCACAGTTATCCTTGTCCCATAGCTTATATGTCAGTTTTACCAGTTCTGCATAGTCCATCAATTTTTCCTGCCATGATTCTTTAGTTGGGGTTTCTTCAGTCTTCCATCCTTGTGCTACCAGAACTCTCGCGGCCATTGTCGCATACATGAAGATGTTTTTCAACTTTTTTGGCAGGTCTTTCCCTACAATCCCCAACAAAAATGCCTCGGGTTTTTTTAACAAATGTTAAATGGAAAATTTTCTTCAATTCGTTGTATATCATTTCCCAAATTTTTTAAATTACCTTACAATCCCACCACATATGATAAAATGTCCCCTCCTTTTCCTTACACTTCCAACATATATTTGAACTAGTTCTGTACATTTCCCTAACTGCACTGGTGTTGTGTACCATCTGTACATCATCTTCATGTAATTCTCCTTCAGTAGGGAACAGGGGCGCCGACTTATAAAAAATATTGGGGGGGCCCATACCGGGGTCCTGCCGCTGCTTCGCTTGGGTAGCCGGGAGAATGCAGTTCGAGGTGGCGGTGTTGGGGAGAGACCCTCGCTCAGGGCGCCACGAGACTTGGCGGCCGGCAGCCTATCTGGGGGGTTTTGGAGCGTATTTCGGCGGAGCGATTGGGGAGGAGGGGGCTTGTTGCCGGATTCTTCAGCTGGGCCGGAGATCCGCTGCTGGGGGGTCCCTGGGCCGAGTTGTGAGCCCGGCCTGCTGAAGGGAGATCCAGCCGATTGCGCGACGGGGACGGCCGGGGCTCTCCGGCTAGGGCACGCGGCTGGCTGGCTGGCTGGCTGGCGAGGGAGCAGGTGGGGAGGAGGCGGGGGTCCTCACTCTCTTAGTATGCAACTACAGCAGCAAGAATACTTATCGCAAAATATTGAAAGACACAAGATTTGCCCACACTGGAAGAGTGGCAGACGCAATTGATGGACTACATGGAACTGGCTGAAATGACTGGCAGAATCCGAGATTTGGGAGAAGAAACAACGGAAGAGGACTGGGAAAAATTTAAGGACTATTTACAAAAACAGTATAAGTTGTATGAATGTTAAAAATTTACACGATTCGGAAACTATAGCTTCAGCAATTAGATTTGGGAAACAGGAAATTATATTTTAAGTAAGAAAAGGTCAAAATCTAAGGCAATACTATGTTTAATTTAAGAAATAAGTAATTGATGAAAAGTATGTTAAATTTAGAGGTATAGTATTTGAAAAGTACAAAATAAGGTACGAAACAAGGTAATAATTTGCTGATATCTTTATTATAAAGAATGCAGGGTAAGGGAGATGCGAGGAAGTCCAGTTAGTTATATAAAAAATGTGTTGAATGGTTGGTTTTCTTTTCTTCTTTTTCTTTTTTTCTTTTTCTTGTTCTTTTACTTTTTTCTTCAGTGTATGTTTCTAACTTTGTATTTGAAAACTTAATAAAATATTTATAAAAAAAAAAAGAGAGAAAACCCTTTCGCTTTTCTGGGGCGCAGGGAAGTCTCAGAGCCGGAGGTTGGGGAAGGGACCCCCTTTGCTCTGCCCTCTTCTCCCGTCTTAGATTCGCATGGGGGTCCCCGCCCGAGCTTGCGTGGCCACCGGGCCACACAAGGGCCGCGCTCTACGTGGCGCACCTTGCTAGTCGCGCAGCTGTCCTCCGTGGCTGCGGAGTGGCCCTGCGCCGGTGCCCAGCCCCTCTGGGCGCCCGCTGCGCTGCCAATGACAAGTGGGCGACGTCGCGGGCGGGGAAGGCGTCGCTTTCTTTCCCGATCCTTCATCCTCCGAGTCTTCCAGCCCTTTTTTGGGTTGGAAGCTCGTCTCGTTCGCCCTTCTCCTTTCTTCACCCTGCGCGCAATTTTCCTCCCTCGTCTCCCTCCCCATTTCTCCTTCCTTCCTTCCTTCCTTCCTGACGGGCTTGGGCTCGGGCTCGGGCTTTGGCTCGGGCTCCGGCTCGGGCTCGGGCAGCCACAGCGTCGGCGGTGTTGGCGATCGGCGGCGCGGGGGGATGGCCCTCCCGGGGGAGCCGGCGCTGCTCAATGGGGTTGCCCAAGGAGACAGGCCGGCCGCCCCCCTCCCCCGGCCCGGTGCCCGTTATCGAGCTGGTGCGCGCCAGGCGCCCTATAAAAGCCGCGGACGCGCCAAGCGTCGACAGGCAGAGCCAGCGCGGCGGTGGCGCTCTGCTGGAGGGGCGCCCGAGATTATTGGGGGGGCTGAGCCCCCCCAAACGAATTTTTGAGGGGGCTCGGGCCCCCTCAAGCCCCATGGAGTCGGCGCCTATGGTAGGGAACAATCTGTAAATTTTAAGTCAGTTTTCCATAATTTAACCCAATCTTCCATCATAACGTTGTGACCTACATCTTGTGCCCATTTAATCATAACTGATTTTACCTCTTCGAGAAAAGTTTTTACCCCTCTTTCATGGCACTAGAACTCATGGACATTCAAGGAAGCTTGTTTGGGACAGATAAAGGAAAGTGTGGAACTCTCTCCTGCAGGAGGCAGTGACGGCCACCAACATAGATGGCTCCAATAGAGCATTAGGCAAGTTCATGGAGGACAAGAGGGCAATCGATGGCTATGTTGCAGGAATGTATGTATAGGTGGGGGGGTTGCCCCTCCAGCAGATATCATGCGCGTGCAGCCCACTACCAAAACCAGCACAATCACTTTTGTGACTTTTGTGATTTGTCCCCACAAAACACTTCATCACAGTTTATTCCCATCTATTCAAAGGGCCTCTGCTGCACAATACCAAAGGTAAAAATTCCCTGATAAATGTGTCTCTGAACTGGCTCGCAGGGAAAACTTCAGAAATTCATATAGACATGTGAGCTCAGCTACTCAGCCTGAGTGATAATTCCTGGCCTCCTAATACCTGAGTGCCAGACAGGTAGCCATTCCAGAAATAACAAACCCAGATGAAGACAAAAGGGCGTGACTAACTTGGCTGGGAAACAGGGAAATGTAAATATCTCTTTTGTTACACTTGATGGGTGTTTGGTGGAGGGCAAGGAGAACCATGGGGCAGGGTCCAGGATGCTCAGATTACTGCCACCAGACCTCCCCTTTCATGATGTAACCATGATGTATGAGTGATGTAGTTTGGGGGGGGTGTAACATGGGGATTAGTAGCTAATAAAAGTTTGGGGGCTCTTTTGTTTGGGGCTTCCATCTTGTTCCACCTGGTGGCAGGTGGGAGTCCTGTCGCGACAGTCTTCAATAAAGACCAAGCCTACTGGCTGCTGTTTTGCTCTGGTATTCCTGGCTGGTGTCCTTGTTTTTTGTCCAAGGGAGCCCTCAGATTTCTCCGTTAACAGCTACTAGTCATGATGGTTATGTGCTGCCTCTGCAGCTGGAGGAAGCAATGCTTTTGAACTGCAGTTTCTGGAAACCGCAAGGAAAGTGTGCCCTTGCACTCAGGGCCTGATTTTGGGCTTCCCACAGGAGCACCTGATTGGTCACTGTGAAAGAGGGTGCTGGACTAGACGGGCAAGTGATCCAGCAGGGTTCTTCTTACATCCTTAGTCGTTTATACAGCTGTAGACCCAAAGCACTGGAGGGCATGAGCACTGGTACCAACTCTAGGGGGCCTTCAGTGTCAGGGCACTCACAGTTTTTGTGTGTGGGTGCTCAGCACCCACACTGTGAGGCTCCGACGCAACCTCAAAGGCCCTACGAAGTCTTGGAAGTGACTTCCAGTAGAAACCGGATGTAGACGATGTCCTGATGTCACATTATGTCGTGGTTGTCATTGGGCACCCATAATCTGGGCACAAGCTTGAGGAAAGCTGTTTTCATCTTTGTGTTACATCCCTGTTTTATACGGATTTCTGTAAAGGATCTGGAGAACTTCCACACACCGGAGATCTAAAAACGTACAGATTCAGCCTTGACGCAGCCTTGAGGTTATCTCTACACTCACAGAACCACGGTTCTCAGGATTAAGAAGAAGATCCCAACACCCATTCCATGATGCGTAGAACAACTTCCATCTTCCATAATCTGGGGACCACCTTGCTGAGACTTGCCTCCAGCAGCTGAGGGGGTGGAATAGAAGTGCGGAACTGGCTTGTTTTGCTTTTTTATTGTTTTATTTTTTATTGAAAATGTTCAGCATACAATACCATAAAAAACAAACTAATCTAAATGAAAAGGAAAACAGCCAAAAAAGAGAAAGTGCCTCCCTTTGCTTTCTCATCACTGAGCATTTCCCTATGTTGTGTTTTTAGCAAAGGCTCTCAGAATTGGTCTTCGTTGTGGTTTTGTTTTTGCAAAGATAGCCCTTCTAAGAATTGGCAAGGTGGAGGGGTGGCTTGCAAATGCTGTAATTGCTACTATTGCTACTACTATTATCATCATTTACTCTCGCATTCCTGCCATTTCTTTTGCCCCTGGAAGGTGCTCACATGAACGCAGCAATTACATTTGCAAACTGTGTCGTGGGGAATCTGCCATGGTACAAGCTTCCGGTGTATGTGATTGGCCAGTTCGTGGGATCCTTCTTGGCTTCTGCTACGACATTTTCACTGTATTATGGTATGCTACTTCTCTTGACCCCCAACCCCTCACAAAGCCACTAGAATAGCTGGGGAGGAAGAAGAACGACCTGATGTTTTGGTTGTTTCAGTGACACACGAACCCCCTTCTCTCTCATAAACACACACACACACACACACACATTGTGGGTCCGTGCAAGGGCAGAGTGGTTTGATCAAAGAGTCCACTTTCAGCCTCTCCAACTTGTTCTTTTGCTGTTGAATTGTGTAATCTGGTTGCTTCCCTTTCAGAGGCCCTGGTGGATTATAGCGGGGGGACCCTGAGCGTTGGAGGACCCACTGGCACGGCAAACATCTTTGCCACCTATCCGTCTCCATACATGTCGACTTTGGGCGGATTTATAAATGAGGTTGGTGCACCAGGATTGACTTTATTTATTTAGTTCATTAAAGTTATATACTTCTTGTTGTATACTTAAAAAAACAACCCCAAAGTGGTTTGCTAAAAGAATTAAACAGTAGGATTAATAGGGAAAGCAGTTAAAGCACAACTATTTCATAGGGAGTCATTCTATGGCTTCTAGATAATAGACACGGAGAGCTTTGACCACACTGAAATGCTAAGATAATAATTGTCCTCATACGGGTATGTCTGTACCCAATCAGTCTTCAGAATGCAGGGGGTTAAGACAGGGTCGGCCCAGCCATGAGGCAAGGTGAGGTGACTGCCTCAGACGGCAGGATCCACTGGGGCAGCGGATCCTGACGTCAATCTTTCTTCCTGCCTTCTTCCTTCACCACTTCTTCCCTGGCAGGGAAGGGGGACGCCATTTTGGGTTAAGAGGTAAGCAAGCAAGGGAAAGGGATTGTAATGACTGTTCCCCATTGGTCCCCACACCGGACTTTCGGCCACCTTGTTTTGGAGTGGCCTCTTCTGCCTCTGGGCTGCCATCTTTTATTTCATCCTTCCATCCTTCATTCCTGGCCTCATCCCCACAGCTCATCACTACAGCTGTGCTATTGATTGGAATCCTCGCCATCAACGACCTGAAGAATGCGGGAGCTCTTCCAGGCACCCATGCCTTGAGTGTTGGGCTGCTGGTTGCGGTCATCGGCATGTCCTTGGGGATGAACACAGGCTACGCCATTAACCCTTCCAGAGACTTGCCACCAAGGATCTTCACAGCCGTTGCTGGATGGGGGCTGGAGGTCTTCAAGTGAGTTCCTTTTCTCTACCACAGAATCATAGGAGTGTGAAGCGACCCTGAGCGTCATCTAATCCACCCCCCTGCAATGTAGGAATCTCAACTAAGCATCCAGGACAGGTGGCCAGCCAACCTCTGCTTGAAAACCTCCAAGGAAGGAGAGTTCACCACCTTACGAGGGAGTTTGTTCTACTACTGAACAGCTCTTACTGTCAGAAAGTTCTTCCTAAGTTTTCATTGGAATCTCCTTCCTTGTAACTTAAAGTCACTGGTTCATGTCTTACGCTCCAGAGCAGGAGAAACCAAGATAGGTCTATCTTCCCTGTGACAGCCCTTTTGAAGATGGCTATCATATCTCCTCCCAGTCTCCTTTCCCAGGTTAAACGTACCCAGTACCCAGTTCCTTCAACTATTCCTCACAAGGCTTGGTTTCCAGACCCTTGATGATCTTCCGCACACATTCCAGCTTGTCAATATCCACCTTAAATTGTGGTGCCCAGAACTGGACAACGCACTCCAGGTGTGGTCTGACCAAGGCAGAATAGAGTGGTCCTCTTCCTGTGATCGGGACACAATACTTCTGTTGATGCAGCCTAGAATAGCATTAGCCTTCTTTGCTGCTGCATCACCATTGACTCATGTTAAGCTTGTGATCTACTAAGACCCCTAGATCTTGTTCACATGTGCTACTCACAAGGCAGGAGTCTCCTAGGTGACTATTGCAGATCCCCCCAGTTTCTGCCCCCCTTATTTGCATGGATTGATTAAATTTGATTACTGAACATTTTTTTATTATTATTCCTGGTTTGCTCTGCCCATCAGGTGCAGGGTGGGCAACAACCACTTACAGTGGTACCTCAGGTTAAGTACTTAATTCATTCCGGAGGTCCGTACTTAACCTGAAACTGTTCTTAACCTGAAGACCACTTTAGCTAATGGGGCCTCCTCCTCCCGCCGCGCTGCCGTAGCACGATTTCTGTTCTCATCCTGAAGCAAAGTTCTTAACCTGAAGCACTATTTCTGGGTCAGGGGAGTCTGTAACCTGAAGCGTATGTGTCAGGGGTTCAGGAGCAGAGACGCAGAGAAGGGAGGAAGCAGAGAGCGAGGGGGAGGAATCCGAAGGGAAAATGAGTGATGATGACGACCCGAGATCTCCAAGCCTAAGCAGTGAGTCAGAGGACTCCCAAAAGGGAGCCCCAGTGAGCAGAGCAAGGGGGGGATCCGGGGGGACACCCCAGGAGGAAGGGAACAGAGGAGATTCAGAGAGTAGCAGCTGGAAGTCGGGACCCACGCTCATAACTGAGGGCGGCAGCAGCTGGAAGTCGGGACCCACGCTCAAGACTGAGAGCAGCAGGGAGGAAGGTAGCCAGGCATCGGGTTCCGGAGGCTGTCAGCAGGAGGGAGGGCACGAGTCAGGGGTGGTCACGCCCTCCTCAGAGAGCGAGGCAACGGTTAAGAGGAAAGTAGAGAGTTGGGCGCGCGCGCCAAGTTCAAATGCAGCGGAAGCTGGAGCAGTAAGCAGCCCGGAGAGTGAGCCAGGTCCCAAAGCCCGCCGCAAGGAGGCAGAAGGATCAGGGGGGTCAGCGTCAGAGGAGAGTAGAAGGGAGGAGGCCCAGGGGGGCAGAAGGACCCAGAGACGTAGGGAGAGGCGAAGGAGGTGGAGCAAGGCTAGGGTATTAAGCTGGTGTGCAAGAGGCGGGGACTCAGACGGGTCTTCGCCGACCTAGGGCACAAGGTGTAGAGCTGCACGCTGCAGTTCGGAAATGAAACCTGTAACTTAATAAAGACTCTTATAAAGTGAACGCTGGCGGACTTGGTCCTATGTGAGCTGGGACTGGGTGGCAGCTCTGACAGTAAGACCCGTCTCAGAAAAGCTTCGGACACCTGATATCTCGCAGCGGAGAGAGAGGCAGCTGGAGGAGGGGATCGGTGTTTGGGAGCAAGCTCACGACGGTTAGCAGAGATGACGGAAGCAGAGACAGTTGCAGCGCTGCAACAGGCAGTTACCCAATTGAACGCGGAGGTACTGGCATCCAAGAAGAGGGAGGAGGATGCGGCAGCCGCCTACAGAGATCTCCACGCCAGGTTTGAAGCATGGGTTAAACACGGGCAGCCAGGACCCAGACCGGAGGGGGTTGGGTTGGCACGGAGAGCAGGAGGGCTTGTGGCTCACTTCGATGGGAATTTACAACAGTACCCCAATTTTCGAGCAGACGTAATGTGCGCACTGCAACTGCTGGCAAAAGACTTTAGAGATGAGGAAGAGAAAGTGGGGTTCATACTATCCCATTTGCATGGGGATGCTAAAGCGTGGCTACGCAATTTGTGGAGGGATAAAGATCCGGCGCTTCAGAATGCAGATGCCTTTATCAAAGCGATGGATGCGTGTTTTTTGTCTACTATTGATGTGGATCTTGCCCGACGGGAGATTCATGGACTAAAACAAGGGAGGGCAAGCGTCCGGCAGTACCACGCCCGCTTTTTTGCGCTGGTCAGTGCCTTAGAGTGGGACCGGGATTCGCCCCCTGTCAGAGACCTGTTCTGGGAGGGTCTAAGCTCTGCGGTCAAGGATGAGATTGCAAGGGGGGAGAGGCCCCGAAGCACGCAGGAGGTGGTCCAAAGGGCGCTGACTGTGGGGGTGAGGCTGGAAGAACGTCCATGGTGCAGAGATGAAGGACGTGGAGGGCGCGAAGCAGCGAGAAGTTTCTCTTTCATTCCAAGAGAAGCAGCGCGTGCGCAATCCACACCTCCGCCTGGAGGGGGAGGGGAACCGATGGAGGTTGGAGGTGCAAGGGCTCAGTCAGCAGCCAGAGCCCAAGCACCGACAGCAGTGAAAGCGAAGCCTCCTAGAGGGAACAGGAAGTGTTACATCTGCGAGGATCCAGGCCATTTGGCGAAAGAGTGTCCCCGGAGGCTCCACAAGCACACTGCAGCCTCAGCAATGGTGACTGCAGCAACGCAGCAAGGAGAACCACAGCAGGGAAACGACGATGTCTGGCTGGAGACAGAGGCACTGGGGCCCAGCCAGACGCATCAGTGAAGCAGTCCCCAGCGATCTTGCAACCCACGGACCCCCTCCCACCCAAACCAGTAGTGCAGCTCACAGCATCTCTCCAGCTACCCGATGGCGTCACTATCGAAGTGCCGCTTTCTGTGGATTCTGGAAGCAACGCAGACTTTATAGCGCAGGATTTTGTGGCGCAGCACGCTATCCAGCTACTGCCTGCCACTCTGCCCCTGCAAGTCGTCACAGTGGATGGCAGAGAGTTGCTAGGGGGGCAGGTGGTGAAGCAAACGCCACCGATGGTGATGCGCCTTGGCAACCACAGGGAAGTCATCAGTTTTAATGTCACCCAACTGTCGGACACGCCCATTGTGTTGGGCATGAGTTGGCTGGACAGGCACAGTCCGACACTGGCTTGGTACCAGAGACAGCTGATCTTCGGCTCCTCTTATTGCGCAGAACACTGCATCCTGCCCAGACAGGAGGGAGAGGAGGAGGACTCACAACTGCAGTTGGGAACGTTGCAAGCAGTCCCCCACAAATACGCAGACTTTCTGGAGGTCTTCTGCGAGAAAGAGGCTGACAAGCTACCACCGCACAGGCAATATGACTGCAAGATTGACCTCCTACCAGGGGCGACGCTGCCGAAAGGGAAGCTGTATTCCATGTCTGAGGACGAATTACAGGAACTCAAACAGTTCATAGATCACAATTTGCAGCGCGGTTTCATCCGGGAGTCCAGGGCAGTAGGGGGCAGTCCTGTTTTCTTCGTGAAGAAGAAAGACACGCCCCAAAAAAGACTGGTGGTGGATTTTCGCCTCTTAAACAAGATGACCAAGCCTTCTGATTTCCCCATGCCCAGGATTGACGACCTACTAGCGACGGTGCGCAAGGGACGCGTGTTCACCAAGTTGGACCTGCGAGGTGCGTACAATCTCATCCGCATGAGGGAGGGCGATGAGTGGAAGACAGCCATGTTCACGCCTCTGGGCACCTACGAATACAGAGTGATGCCGTTTGGATTGCAAAACGGTTCTCACTGTTTCCAAGCTTTCATGCATCATGTGTTGGCGGGACTCCTTTACAAGAAGTGCGTCTGCTTTCTGGATGACATCCTGATATTCTCCGAATCGCAGCAAGCCCATGACCAAGATGTTCGGGAGGTGCTGAAGAGGCTGCAGCAGCATAGACTGTACGCCAAACTGGAGAAGTGCCAGTTCGACACGACGGAGGTGGATTTCTTGGGTTACAAGTTGTCGGACAAGGGGCTAGCCATGGACAGCGCCAAGGTTCGTGCGGTGTTGGATTGGAAGAGCCCGCGCAACCGGAAGGAGGTCCAGCGGTTTGTCGGCTTCGCCAACTTCTATCGCAAGTTTATCAAGGGGTTCGCGATGCAGACGGCGGCCATTACGGACACGCTAAGCTCCAAGAAAAAGAAATTCATCTGGACGGAGCAGGCGGAGCAGTCCTTTCAAGCACTCAAGCGTCTCTTCGCGTCGGAAGAGCAACTGCTGCATATCGACCCCAGCAGACCGATGCGGGTAGAGACAGACGCGTCCGATAGAGCAGTGGGAGCTGTCCTGCTGCAAAGGGACCCACAGGGGGTCTGGAGGCCGGGAGCGTTCTACTCCAGAAAGCTCAGCAAGTCGGAGCAGAACTACACCATCTGGGACAGGGAGTTGCTGGCCATTCATGCAGCTTTCAAGGCGTGGAGGCACTTCCTGATCGGCGCCAAGCACACGGTGCAGGTCTGCACGGATCACAAGAATCTGGAGCACTGGCGCACGGCTCAGTTCCTGAACCAGAGGCAGATACGTTGGGCGGAGTTCTTTGCTGACTTCAATTTCCGAATAGAGTACGTCCCAGGCGACACCAACGTCATGGCGGATGCACTGTCCCGCAAACCGCAATACCTCGAAGAGGCGACGCCAGCGGCAGCCATGCACATCTTCGCGCCAACAGCGTGGGCGTGCGCTTCAGCCACAGTAGACCTGGATGCGGTGCGGCGGGCGTTGCAGGACGACTCCTTCGCGCAGGCGAAGATGGCAGAGGTGCACAAGGGCACGGCGAAGGGCGACGAGTTCCAGATACGAGACGGCTTGCTCTTACGTAAAGGGGCCATCTACGTGCCGGGAGACGAACTTCGCGCCAGGGTACTGCAGCAGCTGCACGACGCACCCACGGCCGGGCACTTTGGCACGGAAAAAACGGTGGAATTAGTCGCAAGGGACTTTTGGTGGCCCAGACTGAGAGGGGAAGTCGCGGACTACGTTGCGAGGTGCGACACCTGCCAGAGGGCCAAACCGGTGCACAAACCACCGGCGGGACTGCTGGAACCGCTGCAAACGCCGTTTGAACCGTGGGAGAGGGTGGCCCTGGACTTTGTTACGGATCTACCCAGCTCGAGAGGCAAGACAGCTGTACTAGTGGTGGTGGACTTGTTCACCAAGATGGCACATTTCATTCCGTGTGCGAAGGTGGCCACGGCGGAACAAACCGCCAAACTGTTCATAGATCACGTGTTCAAAGTGCATGGTCTGCCGCGGTCTATCCTGTCCGACCGCGGGCACCAGTTCGTCTCGAATTTCTGGCAGAAGCTGATGAGTTTTCTAAATGTCAAGGTCGATCTGGCATCAGCAAGACACCCGCAGACCAACGGGCAAGCAGAGAGGGTCAATGCCATCATGCAGCAGTACCTGAGATGCTATGCCAATCAACAACCTGCGACCTGGGTGGATTACCTGCCGCTTGCCGAGTTCGCTTACAACAACACGAAGCACGTGTCCACGGGGGTGACGCCGTTCTTCGCCAACAATGGGAGGAATCCCAGAACCTTCCCGGGACGGGAGAGAGTGGGGGACGGAGAACCACAGACGGCGGACGCGTTCGCGTCAGAGTTGCAGGCGGTACACGATCAACTCAGACGGCAGCTGGAGCTAGCTAAGCACGCCTACAAGGTGCAAGCTGACAAGCACAGGCGGGTTGGCGAAGAGATCCAAGTGGGAGACTGGGTCTGGTTGGCAGCCCACGCAGTGCCGACCAGGTCACTAGCCAAGAAGAAGTTGGGGCACAAGCAAATTGGTCCGTACCAAGTCGAAGCACAGATCAACCCGGTAGCCTTCCGACTGGTGCTGCCGGAGGGTTCCAGAATGCATCCGGTGTTCCACAGGTCGGTGCTCACTCCCTACAAGGCACCTCACAGATTCCAGGAGCCAGGGACGGCACCGAGTCCGTTCCGGGAGCGGACGGAGACGCGAGGGGTGACGCAGCAAGACCCCATCAACGAGGTCACGGAGATTTTGGACTCCAGATGGGGGGAAGAGGGAGTCGAATACCTCCTAGCCAGAGAGGGCACCCGGGCCAGCGCCAATAGCTGGGTGCCAGACTACGCTTTGGAGGAACCCCTGCTCAAGGACGAGTTTCATGCCCTTTTCCCACACAGACCCATGCCAGCGAGCTTCTTCGACGACTGGCTGTTCACGCCCACACTTTCTTCCAGCACGTTCCATGGATTCGACTCGGACGGGGAACCCGCACTGAGCACCCGTTCCCCAGAAGGATCGCCGGCGGGTTCGGCGTCAGACACCTCGTATTGGTGGGACGATCGACCGGAGGAGCAATGGCGCCGGAAGTGGCTGGAGATGCCAGGTCGAGCGACCGACGCAGAGACTGACATGGACGTGTTCGGGGAGGACCTTGGGTTCGAGCACGGCGGTACAGAGATGGAAGCGGAACAGGTCAACGTCGGCGACCGCGAGGAGGAAGACTCGGAGGTCTTCAGTTGGCGGCCAACCACGGGGAGCGAACTGTATCCGGCATTCCCTCCCGTGATGATGGAGCACCCAGCACCCACACCTGAAAGCGGGGAGGGGGGAAGGGGGGGCTTCGAGGGGGGGATGGATGTCAGGGGTTCAGGAGCAGAGACGCAGAGAAGGGAGGAAGCAGAGAGCGAGGGGGAGGAATCCGAAGGGAAAATGAGTGATGATGACGACCCGAGATCTCCAAGCCTAAGCAGTGAGTCAGAGGACTCCCAAAAGGGAGCCCCAGTGAGCAGAGCAAGGGGGGGATCCGGGGGGACACCCCAGGAGGAAGGGAACAGAGGAGATTCAGAGAGTAGCAGCTGGAAGTCGGGACCCACGCTCATAACTGAGGGCGGCAGCAGCTGGAAGTCGGGACCCACGCTCAAGACTGAGAGCAGCAGGGAGGAAGGTAGCCAGGCATCGGGTTCCGGAGGCTGTCAGCAGGAGGGAGGGCACGAGTCAGGGGTGGTCACGCCCTCCTCAGAGAGCGAGGCAACGGTTAAGAGGAAAGTAGAGAGTTGGGCGCGCGCGCCAAGTTCAAATGCAGCGGAAGCTGGAGCAGTAAGCAGCCCGGAGAGTGAGCCAGGTCCCAAAGCCCGCCGCAAGGAGGCAGAAGGATCAGGGGGGTCAGCGTCAGAGGAGAGTAGAAGGGAGGAGGCCCAGGGGGGCAGAAGGACCCAGAGACGTAGGGAGAGGCGAAGGAGGTGGAGCAAGGCTAGGGTATTAAGCTGGTGTGCAAGAGGCGGGGACTCAGACGGGTCTTCGCCGACCTAGGGCACAAGGTGTAGAGCTGCACGCTGCAGTTCGGAAATGAAACCTGTAACTTAATAAAGACTCTTATAAAGTGAACGCTGGCGGACTTGGTCCTATGTGAGCTGGGACTGGGTGGCAGCTCTGACAGTATGTAACCTGAAGCGTATGTAACCCGAGGTACCACTGTATTTAAATATAGATTAATTGAAACAAATTGGTTGATAGCTCTTGAGGATACGAAGGAAGGTCTGAACCTCCTCGCCCAACGTTAGGTGAAATTTGAGAAGTTGGGTCGTGCATTGAGCTATCACATTTGTTAAGGACTGGAGTAAGAGTACAAAAGGTGCTTTTGATGTGCACCCTACCTCCTCTCCGAGGAATTCAAGGTGGTGTACCTAGGATTTCCCCCTTTTAGAAGTACAAAATGAGAGTGTAAAAAAGCTATGGGTGGAAACAGGTCTCCTGAACTTGATGCAATGCTTGGAAGCAGGATGGGCCAATAAACTGAATCTGAATCCTGTTTTGTGTAATTGGGGATGCAGACTGGGAGGCTGCCAGTTCTGGATGAGGTTGCACTCCCCCCCCCCCCGAAGGAGCAACATGGGCGTACAACTGGATTCAACACTGTCAGCAGAGGCTCAGGTGGTCTTGATGGCAAGGAGCACTCTCCCGTCCCCCTAGCTCAGCTGGAACCCCTTTGGGACAGCTATGCCTTGGCCACTGCGCTCCATGCTCTGGTAACCTCCAGACTGGATTGCTGCAACGCTTTAGTTGTTGCTGCCCTTGAAGACAGCTCAGCCACGTATGATGGGAGTTGCACTCCAACAACTTCTAGAGGGGCAACCCTTGCGTTAAAGGAAGGCTGATTTGTGATGGACATAATTGAGGGGCGGTACAGGCAAGTGATGGTCCAGTTCAAGGGTGGGGATGAAACGGGCAGAAACCATTTTGTGTGGGTCCGATAGATGCATGATTACACCCACACACACACTCCTCCTGACTTGGAAGAGGCCCCAATATGGGGCAGAACGGGCTTATGAGTGCTCCACTGACACCCATGGGGGTCAGGAAGGGAACCTCTGCTCAAAATGGTTGTCACCTGTAGCCACCATCCAGCAACAAGAGGGACACAGCTTGCCCATCCCTGGACCAGATTCTTTTGAATACTGACACCAGGTCTACAAAGAACCAGTGGTGCTGTCAAAGAAGCAGCTGAGCTCAATTTCTTCTCTTGGCTTCTCCTAGAACCGAATAAAACCAGCTTTTCTCTCTTCCCCACCCCCCAGCGCATCAAATAATTGGTGGTGGGTCCCAGTGGTCGCACCAATGTTGGGAAGCCTCCTTGGAATTTTCATCTACAACATCTTCATTGACTTTCACAATCGCCCTCGGCTGGATGGGAGCAGGAAGCCAGACTGCGAGGGCGACGAGAGCGTCGAGCAGAGACTGTGAAATCTGGACTCCCGTCAACCGGAAGCTGAATTTGGGACTTGAGACAGATCCATAGCAGAAAGCTGTCTGCTGTGGCCACAGTGCCCAAGAGCGTGCAAGCAGATATCAATCTATGTTCTTAGCTAATAAACAGAGGACACTTTTTAAGGGGATAAATAAGGGAAGGCTGGAAGGTGTAAGTTCCTGCCTGCCCTGTGCTCTTCTCACTCAGCTGCTGCCAGTGAGCGGCATGTCACTGCTCATGTAAGAGCCTTGCAAAAATCCCTTTAGGCAGGGATGCTCAAGGGGTGTGCTGTGAGACGCTGCCCTTGAAAAATACACCATCATTTCAGTACTTTCAGTTATTATAGACTGGTTGACCCAACTTTTTCCTTGTAGACAGAAGTAGCCCCAACCACCCTCAATTATACAGGTGCAATTTGTGAACTATGTGCAACAATTGTGGAAAGATGCAGGAGAATTTCTAGGCTTGGCTATGACGTACAATCAGGTGTAAGACTCCTGGCTGCATCTGCCTGCTCTCCGGCTTAAGGAGAAGCACTGCTGTAAGACACAGAAACACCCTCTTCCTGTGACTACCATTTAACTCTTCAAACAAATTCAAATTCTTCAAAACCTGGGAGGTTGCAAGCTCTCCTTCCTTGGAGGGCCCTGTGTCATGGATGCTTTAGTTGAGATTCCTGTATTGTAGGGGGTTGGACTAGATGACCCGTGGCTCCCTTCCAACTCTACAATTCTGATTGTACGAAAATCTCATCCCAAGGCAGAGTTTGGTAATGCAGAACCTTCCAGGTGTTGCTGGATGCCGTCTGTGCAAGTTTGCATGGCCAAAGGTCGGGGGATTACGGGAGCTGTAGCCCACAATCCTGACTGGTGCCACGGCCACTAGATCCCCGGCAGAGATACTTCCCAGACCCTTTCCCCTTTAACTAGAGATGTTTGCAAACGAACTAGGGCCACCTGCATACAATGGCTGCCCCCTTCCCTAGATGGTCCCAGTGGCAAACATCAAACTGCCAAACTCTCTTATCCGCAATCGCTCAAATTGCAGATTGCGTTTCTTTCATCTGACGCCTTGCCAAGGATGATTAGGACACAATTCACGTGTGGTTTGGTTTATGACTTGAAAAGTGATCGGCTCTCAGCCTGGTGTACTTCTAGCTGTTTTGGACTACAACTCCCATCAGTGCCATAGAACGGTTGCTCAAAGGAACGTTGCTCAAACGATTCCCAGGAGGAACCCCCCTTAGCCAGCCATTGCATTACGAACCCTAGACAGGCTTGGTATACCTGAAAGAGCATCTCCACCCCCATCACTCAGCCCGGACACTGGGGTTCTCCTCTTGAAGGTCTCTGGCGGTTCCCTCACTGCAAGAAGTGAGGCTACAGGGAAGCAGGCAGAGGGCCTTCTCGGTGGTGGGGCCAACCCTGTGGAACATCCTCCCAGCAGATGTCAAGGAGATAAAGAACTATACAACTTTTAGAAGACATGTGAAGGCAGCCCTGTATCAGGAAGTTTTTAATGTTTGATGTTTCATTATATTTTTATATGTGATGTAAGCCTTCCAGAGTGGCTGGGGAAACCCAACCGGATGGGCAGAGTATAAATAATAGTTATTATTATTAGCGTTATTATTAGCAACGCTCACTCCAAGGAAGGACTATGTCGAACCTGCGCCCACTGGTCGCGTTTGGCACAAAGGACATTAAGCCAGAGCCTAAAGCCTTTTCAATAAATACTTTTAGATAAATACATCTTGGTCCCATTCGATGCTCCACCAGCCACAAACTAGGAGGCCTTTTCTCGGGGGAGGGGCAGTGGACCGAAGCCACGGTGGGGCGGTGCAGGGTCAAAGAGCAAAGGTCAGTCAGGGCTGGGATTCCCGCCTCCTTGAGGAGCTTCCGGCCTGCTGCGGATTCTTGGGGGCTGTCCCCGCCTGGCCCTTCTGGGAGGAGGGCGTCTGGGACGGCAGCTTCTTCTTCAACACTGGAGTTTTGCTTTTGCTGCGGAAGACCTTGTTTGGGTCCAGCTTGTTCACAAAGGAATCGGCCTCCTCAGAGAGCTGCTCCGTGTTGACGGTGATGGGCTTGTACATGTTGAACCATTGCTGGAAGAGGAGAAGGGAAAGTGAGGAGCAGGAAACAGCAATCACTGCAGGGCAGGCATGTGGTTCTGGTTGCCTCGTCTCGAGAAGGATGCTGGAAAAAGTTAAAGGGCAACCAAGAGAGAGCCAGTGTGGTGTAGTGGTTAAGAGAAGTGGACTCGTAATCTGGTGAACCAGGTTCGCGTCTCCGCTCCTCCACATGCAGCTGCTGGGTGACCCTGGGCCAGTCACACTTCTCTGAAGTCTCTCAGCCCCACTCACCTCACAGAGTGTTGTGGGGGAGGAAGGGAAAAGGAGAATGTTAGCCGCTTTGAGACTCCTTCGGGTAGAGATAAAGCGGGATATCAAATTCAAACTCCAAAATTATCAAGGGGGTGGAGCGACTCCCCTATGAAGGAAGGTGGCCAAGGTTAGGTCTTTTTGGTCAGGAGAAAAGGCAAGTAAGAGGCAGCACGATAGAAGTTTACGAAGTTTGGCATGGCACAGAGGAAGTGAAGGGAGTCTCTCGGGAAATGCAGGACAGGTAAAAGAAAGGTAAACCAGGGAACTTAGGATCCCAAAGAGGCGTGGCTCTTGGGTTCAAGGGCCATCCTGACGCAGAGGATGACTCTAACCTCTGAGCCCTGCCTGTCAAGGCAAATTGCCCATCTGATAACGCTGCTATCAAAATTGGCAATAAAAATAATGCTGCACACAGCAGAGAAGGATATATTGAGAGAAATATTGAACCGTGACCTTGGGAGTAAAAACTTTGTTTTGAGAATGCCTGAAAAAGCTAAGCAACCTGGGTGGTGGGTGGGAAGCAGATAGATGAGGCTCAAGAGACCTCTGGAAAAAAACAGACCCTAAAACAGATTTGGCACACTTTGTAATGGAGCAATTTGCTCAACAGAGGAAGGATTTTGGAGTACAGATGCAGGAACTATTTCAGAAAATGAGTACTAAGATAGAGGATAGCACAGCTCAGCTGTCACAGCAGATAGAAAGAATGGATGTAAAGGTTAAAGAACTTGAGGAGAAATTGGCTGAATTTGAGAAAACCTCTGAACAAATGGAGCAAGTGAAACAAGAAGTGTCTAAAGAGGCTGTGGGTGGGGTTGTGGGTAGACTGGATCTATTAGAAGATGCTGTTCTTATGAAACAAATGAGACAAAATGAGAATACAGTGAAATGTGCAATTTACCAGAGTGAGAGGATAACCAGAGACTAGAGAAATATTTAGCAAAAATCTTAGCCAAATGGTTAGGAGAAAGAGAGCCTGGAGACTGTTTGGTTACTTTCATAACTAGAAGAATAAACGAAACAGTTCTCCAGAAGGAATTTGAAACCAGTCTAAGGGTTGATGAAAATAGGGTTGATATATTTAAAGAAATTCCTTTTAAATTGAGACTCAGAAGACAGAAATATAAGTTCCTGACAACCGCCCTAAAAAAAGCAGACATACAATACAAATGGGAGTTTCCAGAGGGACTCTCATTTATATACAAAGGCAAAAGGTAGAGACTTACAACAGAAATGCAGGAACACAATTTTTTTGAAAAACAAGGCAGGGACTTAGAAAGACAAGAAACAGATAGGTATGGGAATACCCCTCTGGAAAAGCAAAGGCAGGCAATGGAACGGCTTGCACAAGAAGAAGAAAAAGTTGCAGCAGGAGGTAGACTTATCTTGAGAGAAGTTGATAATGGCAAACCTTAAAATACTGAATTGGAATGTGAATGGATTGAGCAATAAAACAAAGGGAAACAGGGAGGAACATAAATTCTCAAACAAAATCTAGATATAATTTGCCTGCAAGAGACATGTAAAGCAAAAAAAAAAAAAAAGAAAGAAAGAAAGGTAAACCAGGTAAAAGAAAGGTAATCCAGGGAACTCAGGATCCCAAAGAGGTGTGGCTCTCTGGAACGCAAAGGCCGTCCTGACGCAGAGGACTTTAGGCTCCTAGCCCTGTCTGTCAAATTGCCCATCTGATAACTATCAAAATTGGCGATAAAAATAATGCTGCACATGGCAGAGAAGGAAGGTGAGCGATGGAAGGGTGGGGGTGTCTCAAGGCCTGACTCCTGGCTTGTTATCTGCCGGCTGTGGGACTAGAGGCCTCAGACAGGAATCCAGCTAGATGGGCTCAGGGACAGAAGGGGGGTCTGCTTGGGATGGAGCAGATCCCCAATTTAATCCCTGGAGGATCTGCTAAAATATTATTATTACCCTTTGCAAGGCTTTCTTAGCACAGAGCTGCAGGAGAGATATCACACCACAGCATGGTAATCCTAAAATAATGTTGCATGGTGTATTTGAGGGAGTCATGCTTTGGTGTCAGAGTGTGTGTGTTGGATGCAGAGTTCAATCCCTGGGGTCTCCAAGAGGGGCTGAGAGTGTCAGTGTTCAGAGGGGAGAGCATTTATGTTGCATGCAAATCCCCACTGGTATCTCCAAGGAGGGCTGGGAGAGACCCCCACCATGGCCACCTGAAGCTCTGGAGAGCAGCAGCCAGTCAGTGTAGAGGTTGTGTGGCATAGTGGTAAGAGCAGTGTTTCTCAAACTTGGGTCCAGACAACAGCTGGGGACCCAAGTTTGAGACACACTGGATTAGAATTTCGGTCTGGGGCCTGGGACGCCTGGGTTCAAATTCCCATTTGGCCATAAAGCTCCTTGGGCCAATCACTCACTCTTGGGCCAATCACTCACTCTCAGCCTGACCTCCTTTGCAGGGCTTTTGTGAAGGCAGAATGGGGAGGAGCAGCAGACCCCAGGAAAAGGGACGGGCCGTTTGTCGTTCTCTCACCTTAGCCTGGGGGCTGATGCCGTAGCTAGTGAAGGCATACTGCCAATGCGGCAGCCCCAGGTGGGTGATCAGGAGCCGGTAGTAAGCGGTGAAGGTTTTGGTGAGGAAATGCCAGTAGAGAGCTCGGTCCAGAAACCAGATCTCGGAATCTGGGGTGACAACTGGAAGTGAGAAGAGAGACTATTAGGCCGCAGGATGAGAAGAACGGACCGCCCCACCTCTCAGGGGGTTTTAATAAGGAGCTCTGAGGCCTAGGAATGACGATCTGGGCCTCAGTGCTTTCTAGAAAGGATAAAGGCATTTCCAAGGGAAATTCATCCTCTGAGGCGATATACAAATTTTATTATTATTATTTAATAATATTAATAATAATAATAATAATAATAATGGCAAATTATGAAAGCCAGGCATAGCTTGCTCTTCAGGAAAACCTCATCACAGGCCATCATAGACAACAGACTTTGTCAACCTGGTGCCCTCCAGATGTTCTGGACTACAAAGCCCATCAGTCTCAGCCAGCACAGCTGTATGCTGCTAGGAACAGTAGTCCAAAACGGAGATATGGGAGATAAGGCAAAAGCTAACTGGGGTTTGCAGATGGGGCTGATTTGTGCAGGCAGCTCCTGGGCTTCTGGTATCACACAACATACCCTGCTTGGTGTTCTTGTACACAAGGCAGACCTTCCCATTCCCTCCGCATGGGTCCAGCTCAAACACCAGGCTCCGTGAGTCCAAGTGAGGTTTCTCCAGCTGACCCCCCTTACCTTTGGGGAGAAAGAAAAGGCTGAGCGAGGCCTGGGCGTCAGTGGGGCTTGTGTATAAGGTCACGGATACTTTTGGTGGGGTAGCAGGGGAGGTGGAGAGGAGAACCGAGGTCTCCCATGGACAAAGGGGTGAGGTGGGGCAGTACCTTCTTCATCGTCGGTGTCCTCCAAGTCAGCCAGCGTGGGGGCATTGGGCAAGGCGTAGACGGGCGACGCTCTGACTCGGTTTAGCTTGGAGATGCTGTTGATGGTCATCGAGCCAAGCGGCATCGGGTTGTCTGGGAAAAAGGCAGCCATTACTCGGTTGCTGGCATGGATGGCACTATTCTGTAGGAGCACAGAAGGCTCACATAAAGCAAGCACCTAACCGTCACGGCAGCAAAGATGGGATTGGCAGCACACAGAGTGCTGCTGCTGAAATAGGAATCTTCCTGCTGATGAACAGTTCCTGTTTCATTCTCCCCAAATTAAAGACAGAACACAACTTAAGCAGGGGAAATGGGTTTGTGAATGAAATTGTTGATCAGATAAGAAAGTGTTTATTTTGTGTGTGCTTCATAGCATCTATATACTGTTCAACTGTGAGTAAAACCCTCAGAGCGCTTATCAATAAAAGGGTCAACAAAAAGTTAAAACCGGCTATTGAAAAGCATTCAAAAGTTATTTATTTATTTGCATACCCCCCATCATCTGAAGATCCTAGTGCGGTTCACAGCATAAAAACACAAGGTACAAACACAACATACCCCGTAAAAACAGGAACAAAAACAAAACAATAACGCTCTCTCCATTAATTAAAATCAATGATTAGCTAAAAAATGGATTAAAACACATGCCATACTTCTTTGTGACTGGATAGGCTTGCCTGAACAATAATATTTTTAGCAACTGCCAAAAAGAGTACAGCGAAGGCACCTGCCTGTTGTCAAAAGCAGGCAGTTCTAAAGTGTGGGGGCTGCTGCACTAAAATACTGATTTATTACATATGCAGAATGAGTATTATGGGGTTTGTAATGCTGTCAGTTCCGCAGATCAAAGTGGCTGAGTGAAGAAGGCGACCTTGTGAGTAAACTGGTCCCAAGCTGTGAAAGGCTTATTCTTACCGTCAAACTTTACACTCCAAGTCATGTGGAAGCCGTCCGTCATCAGGTAGAAATTCTTTAAATCCTCGGGCAAGACGCAGGCATTCTTCTGCAAGGAGAGGCAAAGGGCAGGAGAAAAAGAATCAAGCAGCAGCCACTGCCTCTGTGGCAGGAATTGCTAGTGTGGCCCCGTCTAGATATGGTTGGACTCCAACTCCCATGGGGCCAGGCAGCATGGGCAAGGATCAGGGGTGATGGGAGTTGGAGTACTGCAACCCTGGGACATAGGAAACTGCCTTATGCTCAACCAGACTGTTGGGCCACCTAGTTCACCATTGTCTCCAGGGTTCAGATGCTCTCCAGGGTTTCAGGTAGGGAAGCTCTCTACCTGCAAATGATGGAGATTGAACCTGGGACTTTCTGCGTGTAATGCAGATGTTCTACCATTAAACTACAATCCTTTTCCAACATCTGGAGGGCATCCTTGTTTTGTGGAGTGTGCTGGCCAGCAAACAAGGGGGGGGGTGTTATTGGAAACACTATTACTATACTATTACGTTTTTGTTCCTATTTTGATTATGTATTTTGTGTTCTTCATACTGTGGTTTTATGTTGTGATCCGCTCTGAGACCTCTGGGTGCAGGGCAGTGTACAAATTTAATAAACAAACAAGCCTTGATGTGCAGCTGGCCCTCTTGTCCGTTATATCACTTCCAACATTTGTCTTTCTCCTATACTTTGCTTGGCCCCGATGGACAGAAACAGGCCTGCAGTATCCAGCTGTTGTCTGAGAGCCCTATCATCTCTCCCCCTCAGCATTCTAACTAACAGCTATCGGAGCGGCAGCATCGAGAGGAAGGGTGCGTCGCACACACGGAGGGTGCTCTTCAAAGCAGTACCCAACAGCAGGTGAGTTTCCCCTGATTCTTCAGTTCATCATTACAGGCCCAATTTAACAGAGGGAGAATAATTGGTGAGGACATGCCCAACACCCCCGAGAGTAGTGTTTCTCAAAGGGGGTGGCAGGGGAGAATGGCAAGTGTGGCAGGAAAAAAAACATTAAACATTTCAGTATAGTATAGTATAGTATAGTATAGTATAGTATAGTATAGTATAGTATAGTATAAAAATAATTTTTGGGAATATTGCCAAAAACTGCATGCATGCTTCTTTTCAGGAGCATTGGCTATTATTCTACAGTTCTCCATGACCTGTTGTTGCGAAGAGGGATTTTGAACTCTAACAAATATGTAACATCAGAAAAGAGAAAGCTTTCTTTCTGGTGATAGGCATATGTTTGTCTCAAATTACACCTAATATCAGTAACATCAAACACTGCTAGGAGTTGTTTCTTTTTGTTTTCCAATATGTTTCTTATCACTAAAAGAATTCTTGTTTTTATTCTGAAAGTGTGGCCCAGGGAAAAGTTTGAGAAGCATTGCCTAGAATGAGCAACTTGAAATCAGTGCCAGAAGAGTAGCCAAGTTGGTCTCGCTGCCTGGCCTTTAAGACTCCCCCAAACCCCTATTTGCTCAGCCATCTAGCTTCACACCCTCCTTGGGTGTTTTTGCCTGGCTTGAATATGTCCTGGAGCTTATTAGACTTCTCGCTTGCCAGGATGAAGGACAGAGAAGGGTGTGTGAAAGTGTGTAGAAAGTAGACTACTTCACAAAGGTAAAGATTGTGTTCATTGCTCTGCCCACTTTCCCCACAAGAGCTGGAGGGCATCAGGTTGGTGAGGGTGAGACGGGAAATCCAGGAAGGACGGCGCTGCCTAGTGCCGAAGGGGCAAACTGAAAACTCATTTACTACCAATAGTTTCACATCCAGAGAGATGAGCCTGCTCTGCTACCAGAAGGCAGCTTTGCATGCAGTCCCATTTTAAAAAAACGTCCTCACCTCCAGCTGCTCTGTTCTGATCACCTCTATGGAAAATCCAAACTAATAATACTGCAAAAGCCGACTCAAGCACCGTGGGGAAAGAGAAGCAATATGCATAAATAATAGCCAGTCTCACCTGTTCCCATGAAACAATGGCATGGCGCTCGGCTGGCACCTTCTCCACAAATGTCACCTCAGTAACTCCTGGAGAAGCTTCTGCAAAAAGAGTAATCAGTGTAAGCAATACTTGCCCTGCTCTTCAACCAGAAAGATTCCCCCAAAGCAGTTTGGGGGATTTCCCCCCAAAATAAAGCAGTTTCTTTATTCCCCCCCCAAAAAAACTAGGTGCGTCCTATGGGCCGGAGCGTCCTATGGGGCGCAAAATACGGTAGTTCATCCCCCCCACCCCCCACTCCCAGTCTTGAGGGGAAAGGAGGTTGGGGAGGTTTGGGGATAAATGTGTGTGCCTGAGATAAACTGTGCCTCATTTGCATCACACTAAACTAAACATTCATCCAATGTTAGCAAGAGCTAATGGAAAGTGTCCCTGAGCTAGCAGTGCCTTTTACCAGCTTCGTCTGGTTTGCTAGCTGCAGTAGGGCCATTCCTGGAGGATGGTTTGTCCCATTCCCCACTCCCTATAGGTCTTCCGCCGCTCTTATTTCCCCGGCAAACATATAAAAACCCTCTTCGCCTAGATGAGACCTTTGGCGAGGCGGTCAGTCAGCCTGGCCTCCCTCACAGGACTGTTGTGAGGGGGGAGGAAGCGCCCTGCAATGAGCAAGAGAGGGAAGAAAGGCTCTTTGTGGCTCCATCCCTCGGCCGTTTCCATGGCAACCAGGCATGCCACCTCCACCTTACCTAGGATGCGGGTCACCCCCAGGGTGAGCTTCTCCAGGTTGGGCTTGGTGCTGCTGGAGCTGCTCCCGCTGCGCAGGGCCTTCTCCTCCATCCTCTTCCTCCTCCCTCCCGCATCAGCCCCTGACCACCTGCACCTGCACACCTGTACGGGCAGCCAAACGGGGGTGGACAGCACCTGGTGAGCGCGTTTGGCCCCTTCTCGCGACCCGTAGCTCAGAAGCCCCGCCGCGGTGGCTTTCGGGAATCGCAGTCCTCAGTTTCATTCAGTTCCTTTCGATGGCCGTTCTGTAGGGGGGGAGGAATGGAGAGCAGGCACTACGAGTTCCAGAAGGCAACGGGAGAGTCGGCCCCTCCTCCCTTTCTCCCCCCCGCCCGTTCTGAGTCCTCCCCATTGGCCGGCTCCTCCGACTCCGTATCTGGGCGAACCCCGGTCCCTGTCAGCCAATGGGAGCCGAGAGTCGGGCGCGGGGGCGTGGCTGGGCGGAGAGACGTTGGGGTTGGCGGTTGCTTCAAGGTGGCGGACGTGGCTGCTCGTTGGAGTAAGGACCGTCTCTTTACCTCAGGAGGGGCTCGCGGGGGGGGGAGGGGAAGGGAAAGCGGGGGGGGGGCTAATTTGAGGGCGGGGCGATACTAAACGGTGGCAAAGGCTGCCGTGGTTCCTGAGCCTGTGCAGAGAGCCGCCTCCGTTGCCTCAGGAAACGAGCCCCGCCGAGTGCGGAGCCAGGCCCGGGGGTTACGGGGAAGCCCCCACTCCCAGGGCGGGGGGACCTTGGCCTGCCAGCCTCGCTCTCTCTCGCCCCTCGCCCTACTCTGCAGGGCTGTTGTGAGGGGCCGGGGAGCGTCGCTGGAGGGAGAGAGAGAGGGCTGAACAGGGCGGCTTCGTGTTCCAGTACTAATGCTAGTATGTTAAATTCCCCCATGGCTCCCTCGAAGTCTCACAGCGTAGCAACCCGAATAGTCCCGCTGAAGGGAGACTTGAACTCGGGGCTTCCCGGCTTCCCCGTCAACTCTGAGCTGCTGCAGCTGATTTCAGCTTTTCTTTGTGGTTCCCTTTGGTGGAAGTTTTGGTAACTTTGGTGGCTGCCGTCATGGGGAAGACGGGGCTGGTGGTGGGTGGGAGACATATATTGCATGGCCCTTGAGGTGTCCTGTTTATGCATGGGGAAGACAGGGCCCTTGAGGTGCCTGTATGTCTTGGGGGACGTGTCCTGTTTATGATATCGTCTGCCTCCATAGCCTCTCCCCTTCACCAAGTGACCCCATGTCTCGTGACCCTGCAAAACAGACCCATAGCCTATTCGGCACTCCCTCCCAGCGTCCTTTCCATCCTTGGCACCAGAATTAAGCGTCCCACTAGCAGCAGAAATTGTCCTACTTCTGTATCAAGCTAGAAATGGAGGCTCAGACCTCCAGGCTCCCAGAGGCAAAGTGAGTTGGATCTTGGAGACCTCGTATCGCAGTTCTACAAAAGGCGGCCATCCTGCACTAGTTACCATGGTTGGTTAGAGCGTGGTGCTGATAATGCCAGGGTTACAGGTTTGATCCTCATAAGGGCCACCTTCATTTTCCTGCATTTCAGGGGGCTGGGCTAGATGACCCTTAGGATTCCTTCCAACTCTGCAGTTCTATGATTCTAACATCTTCAAGGTTCCAAGGGGGGCACACATCTTGCATCTCCAGTTTAAAAGAGTAGCACCTTAAAGACCAACTAAGTACAGTATAAGCTTTCTAGGGATGAGCTTTTTTGTGTCTTCAGATACTCTGAAGCAGAGGTTGCTACAACTTTATAACTGTTGATGACTGTTGGTTCTACAGGGAAGGGCAAGAGATTTTTAAAGGGATAAAAAAGGTAAAGGACCCCTGACAGTCGCAGATGACTCTGGGGTTGCAGCACTCCTCTTGCTTTACAGGCCGAGGCAGCCGGCTTTTGTCCGTACACAGTTTTCTGGGTCATGTGGCCAGCATGACTAATCCGCTTCTGGCACAATGGAACACCAAAACCAGAGCAACGCACAGAAACACCGTTTACCTTCCTGCCGGAGCGGTACCTATTCATCTACTTGCACTTTTTTGCGCGCTTTCGAACTGCTAGGTTGGCAAGGACTGGGACCGAAGAATGGGCGTTCACCCAGTTGTGGGGATTCAAACCGCCGACCTTCTGATCGGCAAGCCCAAGAGGCTCAGTGGTTTAGACCACAGCGCCATCCACGTCCTTTAAAGGGATAGATCACCAAAATTAGCTTTAGCATGTATATAGTGGTACCTCTGGTTATGAACTTAATTCGTTCCGGAGGTCCATTCTTAACCTGAAACTATTCTTAACTAGAGGCGTGCTTTTGCTAATGGGGTCTCTTGCTGCCGCTGCGCCACCGGCACATGATTTCCATTCTCATCCTGTGGCAAAGTTCTCAACTTGAGGTAACTCTTCCAGGTTAGCGGAGTTTGTAACCTGAAGCATTTGTAACCTGAGGCCTTTGTAACTCAAGGTACCACTGTAATGGTTCTTGAATCCAATATCTCTATTCAGACCAGGTCTCTTCATAGTTTTTAGTTTGGTAATTCAGAATATCTGAAGAAATGTGTATACACACCAAAGCTCATACCTAGAATGCTTATACCTAGTTGGTTTTTAAGGTGCTACTGGATTTTTTAAAAATTGGGGAAAAGATTCTTTTAAAGACTCTCTTAAGACAAAAAGACTTGATTCTCTTAAGGGAGTTCTTTTTGGATATCTTTTAATATATATCTTTTAAATCTTTCATCTTGTTAGTTATTATGACTACGACAGACCAACACACCTGCCTGCCTACCTACCTGAATCTTTAATTGAAACTACCATGAGTTAATAAATGACTGCTAAAGATTTGCAGTCTGATGGCAGTCTGGATGGTCCAACATGGAAGGGTCCCATCGTATGGTCTTGTGGGTGCAGTTTACCCAGATTTCTCTCCTGATCCTCAAAAACCAGAACCGGCTTGTAAGAGCCCCCAATAGCTTTTTTAAAAATGTGTGAGTGTAAAGCTTAGTCTCCCGGTGTCCATAATAAGAGTCTGAGGAGCATGCATGGAGTGTATAGCCTCCAGGAGTTGTTTTTATAATCAAGGCTAATACAAATAAATGTGGCTCATTATCTCTGTGATTGAGCTAGTTACAGGGTCTTTAATAAAAGACAACCTTTTAAATGAGGTCCGTTTAAGAGTAATAACAAAGTGGATTTACAGAAATGCTGGCTTTGGTAGTCTCCCGGTCAGTGTTTCCCACTGCTTCTGAACTTTCAGTTTTTATGCAGAAGAATATTCAGACTGTAAAATGTAGAATGCAACAAACCTTTTGCCCTTGCTTTCCTTGAATGAAATTGCACTCAGTTTCTGATGAAAAGGAGCTCTAGCTATGATCTTTGAACGATTGCCAAATTTAACTTGACTTGTTGTTTAGTGAATTGGGCCAGGACCTGATTCAGATTCACTCTGTGCATACGGCACATGCAGTCTTATCTCAGCGACTTTGGAGCAATGGGTTAAAATGAGATTGGGGGTCTGTTTGTAACTTTGGGGAGAGGGCTAGAAGTAAAAGAATTCAAATGATAACTTAGGGATACAAGCTTTTCAAGTCCTTTAGGGAGGCTGGAAAAATCATGGCGTGCTTTTAGGCACCACCACCTCATTTTCACAGGCTGGCAGCCAGCCTTTAGTTACTCCTCATAGAGCTAGAGCAGGCATGTCCAACCAGTGGATCGCCATCTACCGGTACATCCCCAGCTGATCCTGGTAGATCACGGGACCCTTATTGATTGTGGGATTAAATAAAGTTTACTGAAAGTTACCGTATTTTGCGCCCCATAAGACGCTCCGGCCCATAAGACGCACCTAGTTTTTTGGGGGGGAAATAAAGAAAAAAAAATTTATTTCCCCCCCCCCCAGGTGCGGGGCTGGAAGAACCAGGTCGGGGAACAGTGGGAAGGCATGCTCTGCCTCCCCGCTGTCCCCCCAGCTTGTGGGGCTGGCGATGGGGAGAAGTGCACCAGTCCCGGGAGGGCATGCAGCTCTGTGCCGCCATCCTGAGCGGGGCGGGACTTAGCGCCCCGCTCGGGATGGCGGCATAGACCTGCCTGCAGTCCCGCGACGGCAGGCAGCTCTGTGCCGCCATCCCGAGCGGGGCGGGACTTAGCGCCCCGCTCGGGATGGCGGCGTAGACCTGCCTGCAGTCCCGCGTCGGCAGGCAGCTCTGTGCCGCCATCCCGAGCGGGGTGGGACTTAGCGCCCCGCTCGGGATGGCGGTGCAGAGCTGCGCTGGTCCCAGGACCGCAGGCAGCTCTGCAGGGCCACCGGGAGCAGGGCGGAGCTTCTCCCCCGGCTCCCGGTGGCCGGGCAGAGCTGCGCTGGTCCCAGGACCGCAGGCAGCTCTGCAGGGCCACCGGGAGCGGGGCGGAGCTTCTCCCCTGGCTCCCGGTGGCCGGGCAGAGCTGCGCTGGTCCCAGGACCGCAGGCAACTCTGCGCGGCCACCGGGAGCGGGGCGGAGCTTCGCCCCCAGCTCCCGGTGGCCGGGCAGAGCTGCGCTGGTCCCAGGATTGTAGGCAGCTCTGCGCAACCCTCGGAGCCGGTCTCCCGAGGGTTGCGCAGAGCTTCCTGAAGCCTGGAGAGCGAGAGGGGTCGGTACGCACCGACCCCCCTCGCTCTCCAGGCTTCAGCGAAAGCCTGCATTCGCCCCATAAGACGCAGGCACATTTCCCCTTCATTTTTGGAGGGGGAAAAGTGCGTCTTATGGGGCGAAAAATACGGTAACAAATAAAAGCTCAAATACTATGAGCAATCCATCCACCCCATACACTCTTCTCATCTCTCCAATGACAATAGGTAGATCACTGCCAGTTTTTTTATACTGGGAGTAGATCACAGTCTCTTAGGAGTTGGACGTGCCTGAGCTAGAGAAATGGCTTAAAGCTGCCATTTAGCAACATTTGATCTCTAGCTGCTCATATTTACATGTTTATTTGCTTACATTTAGCCTTCTCTTCCATCATGGAGCCCAAAGTAGCGTACATGCACATGCGGTTCTCAGTCAGTCTCCCACCCAGCACTAGCCAGACCTAGACCTGCTCAGCTTCCAACAGGTCGTGGCATCATGTTCCTTCTGGCCCTACCCTGGGAGTAGATCAAACAGTGAATAATTTCATTGTATGCCCTGACTTCCTGACAAATTAGATGCGGGCTTTTGAGTTTCATTCGCCTGCATAGCCAACTCCCAATTGGCCCTTCCTTACTCAGAGGTATCAGAGAAGGTGAGGCAGAGTTTTGTTGGCCTGCTTTGACTTGCTTTTATATTCTGTTTTTACTGAAAAAAATATATGTTTTCATGGATAATTTTAACAAGATAACACAGCTGACAGCAAGTCCAATGTGTTCTCTGCTCCCATGATAAATATTTTTGTCAGCACCAGAGACTAATTGTGCTAATTGCTGCCACCCACCCACTTCTTGGGTGCTGGATGGGCCCTTCAAAGCCAGAAAGAAGTCCAAGGTGCAAGGTGCTTGGTGTTGGGCAGGGTTATAATTGGGCCTTTTCAAGTGTGGGCTGGTTTGTTTTTGTTCATGAAGAGTTTTTCTTGGGCTGGGCAGCTGCCTAAGCTTTTTTTTTTTTGGGGGGGTGCTGTTTTCATATCCTCTTTTTGTGGGAAGCTTCAGTGTGGGAGGTGCTTTGTAAGAACAACTCAAAGTTTTTCTGATCTTGTCTGTTCAATCTCTAGGTATTTCCACAGAGAGGAATTTTAGAGCAAGACTCCTGCTGAAAGGTCAGAAAGCGGAAGTGAAGGCAAAGGTGCCTGCAGCTGCTGCTCCAGCTCCAATGGATGCCTGGAAAAGTGCAGGCCAAGCACCTGGGCAGCAGGTCAGTACGGAGAAGGGCAAATGAAACCAGAACTCTTGAGAGATTTGTCAAAAAGAGGCACGTCCTTCTGCTCCCCCTATTTGGGGCTGGAAGGGAGTGGGAGGGGGCAGATTGGCTGTAACAGCAGTAAGCATTACAGTCCCATTTCATCCAGCTCCAAGGAGAAGGAGGTGCATCTGGGGTCACCAGTTGTGGTTCTTGTGGCATCCACGGAATCCCCTCCCCATTAGCCTGGTGCTGAAAGGTTATAAATGTTGTCACCAGGCAGACCTTCCTGGAGAGTAAGTGCAGGAACTGCGGTGAATTGTTTTTTGCCTGTATCTTCTCCGTTCTCGTGCACGATTCTTTCTGAGTTGATTGCATACCCTCAGAAGCGAAAGAAGGGGCATTTCTGCCTGAATCCTGTGGATCTTGGTGGCTTGGTAAATCCTTCTTGTTTTGCGATGCTGCTTCAGCTGCCAGATTCCACTTCAAATGTCAAGGTGAAGAGGAAACCATGCTGTTTACTGTGCTGTTCTCTGCACAAAGTACCAGCAAACACCAGAAAGTAGAGAAGAAGACTGTGCTAACCTAGCTTTGGCCAAAGCAGAATGACCTCCTGGCATGGTTGAGATTGCATAAACAAGCAGTTGGTAGCCTCAGCCTTCCGCCCTCCTCCCCTCCTCTCACTCATGGCAATGCCATGCCTCTCATTCTGCTCTGTATGTCCTTTAGCAAAGTTCTCTCCATGGCTTAAAGAGCTGTCAGCCATTTCTGGCTTGGCTTAGCCACCCTTCTGGTCTGTGTGCTGCTCCTATATTGGAGTAATGCATCACTTACACTTACATCATTTACACAACAACATACAGTGCAGAGCTAATAATTTTATTAGCTTTTGAAGACTTCTTTGAAAGGAGTAGCTGAACCCAGAAGAGCATGGTTTCTTGGTAATGTCTAGCCACAACTCCCAGTCATGCTCTTGAAGAGGCATCACATAGAAGAGATACATACCCTTTGTTCATTCTTTGTGATCTGTGCCACAGGCCTCTGCTGGCAAGAAATGGCAAGCTCTTCAGAGGGGGAAAAAGCATTGTGTTGTTAGCCTTTGGCCAATGTAAAGTGGCACCTAAGGGGATGAAGACATCCATGTGTTTGAAGACTCAAAAGATGAAAGGGATCAGTTCTAAAATCACTGAAGACTGCCTTGTATTTGATGACTTGCCTAATAGCCACAGGCAACCAGGATTTTCATGCAGGTGACTGAGCAGCCAGCTCACTTGATTTCTTGGCTAGCTATAAAGGAAGAGTAACCTTATCTCATCCAGAGTCAGCACAAAAACACAGTGGACTATCAGAGTGTCTCTCCTCCACCATCCATCATGGAAGAAGGCACTTTTTATTGTGTTTCCATGCTGACTTTGGAGAAGGGGGCAAAACAAATATTGCAGGCTAGTAACTTTTTGACTTACAGTGGTACCCCGGGTTACAGATGCTTCTGGTTACAGACTCTGCTAATCCAGAAATGGTACCTCGGGTTAAGAACTTGGCTTCAGGATGAGAACAGAAATCGCACGGCGGCAGTGGGAGGCCCCATTAGCTAAAGTGGTACCTCAGGTTAAGAACAGTTTCACATTAAGAATGGACTTCCAAAATGAATTAAGTTCTTAACCCAAGGTACCACAGTATTTGTAAGGCTAGCTGAAGAAGTACCCTTCTCATCTTTGTGTACAAAATGGAAGCAGCAGGATGAAGAACTACTGCTGCTGCATCCTTGTTGAGCTCTTCTTGTCCTGGCAAGAGTACAGCTATGGGGCTGGGGCCCTGTGCTATAGGATCACGCTATACTAGTTATTAGAGGGTTGAGTTGTTGTCACGTCACCAGAGAAATGGATGGTTGTCTTGCACAAAGCAGAGACACAAATACCTAGACAGGGGCTGGGATCTAAGGAATACCCATGTTTATATGCATGTCTGTATTGTGTATATATGTGTTTGTGTCAAAAAATGGTTCTAAAATTTAAGCTCCATTGAAAAACGTTCTAAATTTAAATATATTTGTATTAAATTTTTATTAAATTTTCAACAAAAGTAACAAAAAAAAAACAAAAAAACCCAACAATCACAAACAAATACACACACACACAAGCAGCATCCAATCTATGCTTCCTTGCAGGAATCCCTTGCAGTCAACTGCCGTGTGTGGAGATAGACAGTGAGCAGCCAGCTTCTGTTTGAGGAATGAGCAAGGGAAGCAGCACCCTGCCAGGAATAGGTGGGGCAGTGACAAGCTGTAGGGGGACTGAGATGTACCTCCCTGTACTTAGGTCATGCGTGTGATGGTCTCCAAGGCTTGGCAAAGGATTTCGCTGGAGAAAGACCCCAGTGGCTCCTCTTCAATAACTTCCTGTTGTGATGGATCAAGTTGCAAGCTTCCTCAAACTTGGCCCTCCAGATGTTTTGAGACTACAATTCCCATCATCCCTGACCACTGGTCCTGCTAGCTAGGGATCATGGGAGTTGTAGGCCAAAAACATCTGGAGGGCCGAGTTTGAGGAAGCCTGGTCAAGTGTCTCTGGAAGCATTATTTCATGGCTCAGACTCTTTGCCCTCAAATCCTTTAATCTGGCAGTCCCATTTTCCTCCATTCAGGTCCAGTCACCTGGCTCTCTGGTGCTCGCATGGTGGTCCCAGCTTTGAGCGTCAGCTTCAGGGATGGCAGTGAGAAGATCTTCTTTATGCTTTTCCTCACCAGCTCTGACCTGAGCTGTAAGTCTATGGGTGGTCGCAAAGCACTGAAGAGGAAAGAGAAAGAAGGGGAGAGGAAATGATCCAAAACTCACAGGAAAAGTGCTAATTCAGCAGCTGTGGAGCATAATTATGGGTAAGTCCTGGTACAACATGCACCCAGCAGCAAGGGAGGTGTCAGAAATAGGTGGGGCAGTGACATGTTGTAGGGAGACTATAAGTACCTCCCCGTACTTACGTCTTGTGGGTGATTGTGTCCATGGCTTGGCGGAGGACGGAAACAGAGAAAGACCCCAGTGGCTTCTCTTTTATAACTTCCTGTTGTGGGGGAAGCACACAGCATGTCAGAGAACTGGAGACACCATCTCTGCCACCACCACACCAAGCGTGCTCGGGGGTCCAGCACCAGCGGTTGCTTGGTATATGATAAAAAAGGAAAACACTACCGGTATTTTATTCCCTGAATCTAATTGACTTTTTTCTTTTTCTCTCCAATTTTAAGGGAGCGGCTTATATATGTCTTTCCTCCCCCCCTGAATTTTAAAGGTGCGGCTTATCTGCGGATGTGGCATATATCTGGGCCAATATGGTATAATTGAGAGAACAAACAACAGGAGTCCATGGGGAAATGAGAGCCATACCTTCCTGACGCTACGGAACTGGAAGAGGACTTCTGTCACAATGACCACAGGTCTTCTGGCTGTGCCCCAAACGCCATTTTCCCATAGGAAAGGATGATACAGGCATTCCTCTCGACCATATTCTGGACGGAAAGATTGAGAAAAGTGTGTTTGGAAACCTTAAGTACAGTAGGAAGAAGTCACTATTCAGTTGGGACCTTTTAGCAGTTGGGAAAATATTAGTAGTCAGTAAGTGGTGGAGTTGTTGTGCAGACTTACAAGATTCATTTTTTCCCTCCAGGAAACTCATACTACTGGCAAGTCACGTGTCTCCCATCCTATATTTGTGCATCTGGTTCTTCCTGCCTAAATGTAGAACCTGACATTTGTCCCTACTGTATTTCGTTTTGTAAGTTTGGGCCTTGTTCTCCAATCGTTGAGGTCATCTTGAATCCCGATTCTGTCTTTTGCGGCATTGACTACCCTTCCCAGTTTGGTGTCATCTGCAAATTTGTTGATCAACAACAGGCCCAAGACAGAACCCTGGGGCAAGATTCATTCTCTTCCAATTCAGCTCTGTTTTTCTAGATAATAGGAACCCAGAGGCTGTTTCATATGCTTTGGTGTGAATGTAAACAGCAGCTAAGGACCCAATCTGCCAGGATCGTCTCCACCTGGTGCCCTTCAGATATTGTTGTGCTACAGCTCCCATCGTGTCTAACCATTGGCCATGCTGTCTGGGGCTGATGGGAGTTCCAGTTCAAAACATGGATGGGGAAGGGGCACCAGGTTGGGGATGCCTGAGCTACACTCTTGCAATGCTCCTTTTTCATTTGGCACCCTTACCTCAAGCATCTCATTCTTCCTAGCTATGACTGTGTGGCCGAATTCCTTCAGTGCCATCAATATTTGAGATATGTGGCAATATGAAGCCTAAGGAAAATGATGTGTGTCAATCATGTCATTTTCTTTATTGCAATCAGTGATCATGAGGGATGGACGATAAATCTGATTGCGTAAGCTCTGAAAGACAAACCTATCGGGGGGCCCGCTAGGGGCGCCTTGGAAGATGGCCGACAATACCATCTATCCAGCTTGTACAAGGTAATTAGAGGCTGATTATGGGGAGTAAAATCAGTCTCCCTCGTCTCCCTGGGAAGGGGAAGACGCTGTACTCACCCGCGGATGCCATAAATCACCCCCGAGTTCGATTGAAGGAGGGGGTGAGGCACAGGGTGGAAAGCCCTCAAACAGGCTTGGAACTCCTGGAAGCTACTTTCAGGAGCGAATCTGGTTGCGTGGCTTAAAAAGAAGAAACAATTGGAGAAAGTAAACACACATGCTTCAAGAGAGGTCAGGAGTGTTTTTATCTGCTAATTATTTTACCACTGAGATGAAGAAGATTGGGACGGAAGGAATAGAGATAACATCAGAGAATCGCAGACATGTTGGTAGGAGGAATGGAAAGGGGGGGGAGACTTTTTACTTTCTTATGTGCTTAATTTAACAACCCTACCCCTTAAAGAACTGTCTCTGTTTTGACCTGCTAATAATTTTACCACTGAGAACGGGACGGAAGGAACAGAGATAACATCAGAGAATGGTAGACATTTTGGTACACGGAACGGAAAGGGGGGGAAAGACTTTCTACTTTTTCATGTGATTAATTTAACAACCCTCCCCCTTAAAGAACCGTCTCAACGACTAATTTGCAAGAGGGTTTAAAAATGAACTGTGTAGGGAAAAAATATGAATTGAAGGTTTTATTCTGTGAAAGATTTGGAAAAGAAAAGAGTCTCTCTGTGACGCAGTAAGAAATTGGACTCGATATGGACAGGCAGACCTTCGCTGCAGGATATAGGGTCTAGGGAGGAAAAGCCGTGGACCGGTTATCAGCTTGGGATCGTAAAACTTAAAAGGCTACCCTCCTGGAGGACTAATTTATGATGCAGCGGGTCTGGAAAGTTAATGAGCGGACATTTAGATTGTATTTCCTCGGAGTGACAAGATGGCGTGTCTGCTCGAACGAATGTCCTAATTATTGGATTTCTGTGAGAGATTTACGAGAGAGCATTACAAAAGCCCACACAGAGATATAAACTTTCTTTCAACCCACTTGTGGAGAGAACTCGGAGGTGACAGAAAAGGAATATGAGTAACAACAAAGAGTTGAGAAGATGGGACTGGAAAACATCAGAAAAGCAGCAGAAATATAGATGTATGGACTCCGGCCAATCGAGAAGCATGGGTATCCCCCACAAAAATTTGTAATCCGGAAAATATTTGGACTTTATGATGTGGACTGATATAATTTGGACTAATTGGTATGATATGTGTAATTTGGTAAATGGAAACTTAATAAAAATCATTTTAAAAAAAGAAAAGAAAGAAAGACAAACCTATCAAATCTACACTTTCAGAAAGAATATTTGAAACAAAATACTGCTGTCTTTTAAAATTCGCACAGGTATGATTTTTGCGATGTACTCATACAACCTGTGTTTGCATAAATGCACATATTGGGGAAAGTGCATTTTAAAAAATGCATAAATGTGCTACATTAGTGGGATTTGCTCGCAAAACATGTTTATCAGGAGAAATTTGCACTAAAATTATGATAAATTTTCATGAGCATTTTTTTTAAAAAAAAGATTTTATGATTGCTGCAAAATGTGTGGAACTGAATCGAAGAGTGGAGAAATGAGACACTGAGAGAACCAATTTGGACAGATCCTTCCACCCCAGATAATAATAGGGGTGGTTTAAATATCAGTATTTGTGGATTCTGACCAGACCATACCTCCCAGACTCATGTGCAGCTCACAATGCAAAGATGCCTTGCATTTTGACTCCTTTGAATCTTGTGATACAGTTCTTGGCTTCATTAAACACCAAAATACATTAACATGCATCATTTATTCACTGGAAGTATTTGTAATCCACCCCTCACGCAGAGGCACCAGAGCAGAAATATACACCATCTAAATCAGGGTGCTCCAATTTTCCATATCAAGTGGGCCGCAAGAGTAGTTCATCACGGAACCTTCTGCACACTGTGGGAGTGGGGAGCGAGGCCACACCCGGCCCTCATGCTTCCCAAAGGTAGACAAGTGAGGCGCTGGGATTTGGGAAGGAGGCACAAGGCCCTGGCAGGACCTAGAACCTTCCCACCTTCTTCCCAAAGCTTGGAAGAGCTAACTAGGCTATGGGAAGGAAGTTGGAGGACTCTAGGACCCTGACAGATCCCTCATGCCTCTTTCCCATGCCCAGCACCTTGCTTACCCAGCTTTGGGAAGGGAGTGCAAGGGCTACAGGTGTGTATGGGTGCCTCAAAGGTTGCTGAGGGCTGCCAAGAAAGGCATTGTGGGCCACATGTTGGCTGCTCTGATCTAACCCAAAATTAAACAAATCTGCCCCAGATACAGGGAATGCTGAAAAGCGGTTCCTACTATAAGGAGCATTGAGGGTGTGACTGGGTGAGCACGAAATCCTTGGAGCGTGATGGTTGGAGGAACGAAGGTCAGGAGCAGAGACTAATCAGGAAATAAGGACAGAGGGCTGGTGGGGTCTGTAGGGTAATGTCAGGGACTGGCTGGATGAGAAACAGTGGTGGGCACTGCCTGGCCAGGGGGACCTCAGACGACGACCCTAAACCCTGGATCGTGGTGGGGAGCAGCCTGGGGGACAGGAGGAGCTGGGAGGAGTCCCTTACTCTTCACATTCCAGAAGGATGTCTACCACTGAGTTCTTCCGTTTTGAGACGAGGTTGCACACTGCAGTCTTGATGTGAGGTGGCCACTGCCATAAGTGTCTTTTTTTGTCTGGGATCTTGTGGAGATGTTTGTAAATCTCCTTCACAATCATGGGCAGCTAGAAGAAGATAAAAGAAGACCAGGATGAGAAAGTGTGGTGGACCTGAATGAAAACGAGGAATTTGGGGGAACGAGATATGACTTTTATCTGTTCAAAGTGATTATACCCCTCAAATGAAAACAAAACAAAACAAAACTGAAGCTTTTGGGGTTATAGGGCTAGAAGTTCAAAAAAAGATGGTTATTTGTGTATGTAACTACAGCAGCTAGGATTCTCTATGCACAGAAATGGAACAATGAAGAAGTTCCCAGCAGAAAAGAATGGATAAGCAAAGAATAGATCAACAAAATAAGAGAACCATGACTGATTTATGTTTAATGGAAGTCTTTTTGGGACTATTTGAAGAAATATTATAATATCACAAATTCGCGAACAGGATTTGAACTATGAGCAATGGAAATAATTAGAGATGATTGTATTTTTGCTATGATACAAAAGAGTGAGGTTAGGGTCCAGCAATGTGATAGAATAAAGAAACACCATGGAAAATGGGATGGAAAGTAAGAAAAAGAAAGGAAAATTTATTATCTATTGGAATTTTATGTATTGGAGGCTGCATCTGCTGCTCAGCGGCTGGGCAGTCCCAGTCTTGCTGGCTCTCCTCCCTCCTGACATCCCTTTTGAGGACAGACCTGCAGTTGCTGAGCGACAGGCCAGGCAGGCTCAGAGGACAAGCCCACCCCCTTGCCTCAGTCTCCGTCTGCTTGGGAGGCATCCGGAGTGAGTTTCTGAGGTCTGTTTCAGTCTCCAGCTGGAGCAAATCAAGCCAGAGGAACTGTGCTGTGTTGTTGCTTGCTGCGCATAAAAACTAATTCCATTTTATGCCTCATGTTCTTTCCTGCCCAATGAATGGCCTGTGCTCGTCCCCCACAGCTCCTTGACAGGTGTCCTGGCCTGTTCCAGAGGAGGAGCCCCCAGGGAACAGCAGGCCAGAGACTGCAGCGCCACAGATTGCTCCAAGGACGCACTGAGGCCCTTTCAGACTCTCCTTCTGGTCTACCTCACCTGGGCTCCGCCCTTCTTCATGCTCTGGAACTTCTTGAGGAAGGAGGTCATCGTGCAAGAGAGGAAATGGCCCACTGATTGGTTTGCTCATTTGGAATCCCTCTGGACATAAGGACATCAGAAGAGTTCTGCCGGATCCAGCCAACAGCCCACATCTAGTGCGGTATCCTGCTCTCACAGGGGCTGGCCTGATGCCTGTGGGAAACTCGCAAGCAGGATCCAAGCAAAGGGCAATTCTCCCTTCGGGAGAGTCTGGGACAGTTTAAATGGGGAAAGACACAGTTCCTCTGGCTATCCCTGACCTTCTTGCCAGCTAGGTCAGGAAGATACATAACAATTCACTCCTCCTCAGTAAGCTAGGTTGCAACAATGGCTATGGGATAATTAGTAAGCAAAAGGTCCTGACGCCTCCGCTTTAAGATTCTGGTGCCAGGTTCCTTCAACCAACTGGGAATGCCATAGAACTGAAAATACAAACTAGACAGAATAATGGCACTTCCAGGATGAGTCAGGCAACCTCAGGTCAGATCACCTGCACACTCACAGGTGTGCACACTCACAGTTTCAGGAGCACTCCAGCAGGTGCCAAGAGAACTAACTTGTGACTATCTTTCTAATTAACCTCCCCTGTTTAATTTGGACCCTAATTTAGAATGCTTATTTTAGAAAGTTAGAATATTGCTTTTATATGTGCCTAGAATTGTGTGTATGCTGCTGCACTTTGTTGATAAAACTTTGTTGTTTAGTCGTGTCCGACTCTTCGTGACTCCCTGAACCAGAGCACGCCAGGCACTTCTGTCTTCCGCAATTTGGTCAGACTCATGTTTGTAGCTTCGAGAACACTGTCCAACCATCTCGTCCTTTGTCTCCCCTTCTCCTTGATAAAACTACCTTTATAATAAATTTCTTATTTTTTATATTATTTTCATGTGGACTCACCTTTGTCGTTTGGGAGGGTTCAAATACACACATTAAGGACAGCACTCTGTGTGACTCCCACTAAAGATCCTTTGGGAGGGAGTGTGCTCTCAGGACCACATGAGTGCAGGTTTCCCAGAGGCCCCATGTTAGTATGTCACAGTCCAAAGCAAGAACTTGTAGGTGCTTGGGGGGAAGCAGCAAAGTGAGATAGGGCACAACTTTTCAGGCCATCCATGACACAATGGGGACAAATTTTGTAGGAAACCCTTTGAACGCCTTCCTTAAACAGCAGCAGTCTCTTGAAACAGAGAGAGGCAGACAAACGCTCCATGCTCTACTTGATCATACCTGTGCCAGCAAGGAGTGGTCATATGCTTTTAATAAACATGAATGCTTAAATTTCATAACAGCAATTGGAAAGAGAGTCTCGTCTTAGTCATGATTAAATGGGCACAAGATGTGGGACACAATATTCAGATGGAGGAATGGGAAAAACTATGGAAGAGTGGGATTAAATCTACAGCATGTGTAGCGATTAAAAAAAATTATATGAAAATGATGTATGGATGGTATCTAACTGTAGTCACATTAGCAAAAATGTACAAATCTAAAGAAAATAAGTGTTGGAAATGTAAAACAACGGAAGGGATGTTTTTTCATATGTAGGGGGAATGTAAAATAGTAAGAAAAAACTATTGGGAAATGATTTATAATGAAATGAAAAAAATGTATAAAATAACTTTTGCCAAAATACCAGAAGCATTCTGTCAGGGAACTGACATCAGAGCCAGAGGCGGAGGCAAGGCTCCCAAGTGATGCTGGAGAAGGGCCCAGCAGGGAGAGAGGCAGCTCATCAGCTGGGGAAGGAAATCAGCGTAACACCAGGGATAAAGGGGGGCAGGTGGGGGAATCGGCGAGAGGGCTCCAGGACTCCTTGCCGGAGACCAGCGGGGAGAGCACGGGTCCTCCGCTACCCACACCCTCCCTGCGCAGAAGACTTCCGCGCAGGGAGAGTAGGAGGAGACCTGGCGTCAAACAGCTTTTATGCTGGAAAAGGTTTAAGAAACGCCCACTGACGGATTCTGCTAGCGACTCAAACAGCCACGAAGTGAAGGGCTGTCCAGACAGAAAAGGTTTAACCAGGCAACCTAGCCAAGAGTGGCGGCAACTTACGCACGAGCAAGCCCTATTATCATTACACATTCCTACTAGGAATTACAGGAGTAGATATACCTAGATGACAAAAGAACTTATGTATGAGACTGCAGCCACACAAGTATTGCTTGCACAAGATTGGAAAGAAGGTGTCGCAACCAAAGTAGATTGGCAAGTTAAATTAATGGAATATGCTGAAATGGTGAAAATGACAATGAAACTAAGAGAAAGAGATGGCAACGAATTTAAGGAAGAATGGAAGGACTTTATTGCATATATACAGAAGAAATGTACACAGGTTAATACATTGGCAGGGTTCTAGGACTACTTGTAATTACATTATGAATGAACAATAATTTTAAGTTTTTATTTTACACTGGACATGTGGTATGTTGATAAACATTGGAACCAAGGAAGGGACTAGGGGGAAGTCAACTTTTTTGTTTGATACTGAATTTGTATTGATGTTTTATTTTTGTTATATTTGGAAATTAATAAAATATTTATAAAAAAGGAAAGAGTCTCATCCTAAACCTGATGCATTATCAGACAGTTTATCCTCACCTTGCAAGCTCCTTCATTAAGTTTGCCAAGTGCCTCTTGTCTTCAGGACATAAATCCTTTAGAGAAGCACTCTTCATTCCTACTTTGTCAGGGACCTGAAAATTAAAACCAGCATTTTAAAAAGCAATCATTAACATGGAAGAAGTGTTTCTGAATCTACAATAAAGCCACAGGCTGTATATTCGGCCCCAGGTGAATTAAGAACTAAAGAGAACACAAGTTTTTAAACAATAAAAAACCAACCAATTTGCCCCCTTTTTAATCCTTATTAATGATGTTATTTATTAATTGGTTGACAACGCAGTTTTTCCAGGAGCAAGACTGCTGTGCCCAAGGTGCTATTGACAAAAGTGTACAAAAGTCAACCCATGAATATATCATATAACTATCAATACAATATGTGTGAATGTTAAAGGCTACCTTGCTAAATGCAGTAGTATGGGGGAAATGCTTACAATAAAAAAGTTTATCATTTCAATAAATGCTATTCAAGATTTAAAATGCTTGATTCCCCCCCCCCTCTGTGGTTATTTCAGAATTCAGCATTTAGTTCACTATCAATCCGGTGCAGTTCACAATTCAACATGCATTCCATGGCTCGGCCAAAACTGATGCTGCTCAAAGAGTTAAAAAGAGCTCCAAAACCCTCACAGTCGATAGAACTAATGTGCCTGCCATATCAACCCCACTTTGCTACTGTGCAGGGACTAAAGGAAACTGAAAACCTCAGGTTACTGCAGCAATGAAAATGTCACTGCCAGTGCTTTGGTCATCCTCCCTTACTGTAAGAACTGGCTAACTTTGCACTCCTTGTCCGCCAGAGGGCATTTCATTCTACATGCACAGTTCCCTTCAGCTCTCTGCATGAATGTAACCGCTAAGTCTTGAATTTTCACAGCTAATACAATGTGCACCTTCAGAGAGCTGAGCTGGGAGTCTTCCATTATATTCTCAATTTCAGTCGTGTAATAGCACCTTTCTCCACAGTGACTAACACAGCAGCAGAACAAAAATACTGAGAATGAGCTAGAAATTACTGGACTACGCAGAGATGAAATCCAAGAGTAATTAATGACTAATGCTTGAACAAAACAGTGGTTTAGAGGTTCGGGAAGGATCTTTGCAGAGAAGGTCCCAATGTACAACCTGCCTCACCTTGCACAAGCCGCTACTGCTAACCTTTTGGAGCTTAAATTTTAAAAACTGTTTCAACACAAACACATACATACGGTACACAATACAGACATGCATACAGTGGTACCTCGGGTTAAGTACTTAATTCGTTCCGGAGGTCCGTTCTTAACCTGAAACTGTTCTTAACCTGAAGCACCACTTAAGCAAATGGGTTGCCGCCGCGCCCTGTTGCCGCCGCGCCGCCGGAGCACGATTTCTGTTCTCATCCTGAAGCAAAGTTCTTAACCTGAAGCACTATTTTTGGGTTTGTTGTTGTTTAGTCGTTTAGTCGTGTCCGACTCTTCGTGACCCCATGGACCAGAGCACGCCAGGCACTTCTATCTTCCACTGCCTCCCACAGTTTGGTCAGACTCATGTTTGTAGCTTCGAGAACACTGTCCAACCATCTCGTCCTCTGTCGTCCCCTTCTCCTTGTCCTTTTTTGGTTAGCAGAGTCTGTAACCTGAAGCGTATGTAACCTGAGGTACCACTGTATAAGCATGGGCATTCCTTAGATCCCTGCCCTTGTCTAGGCATTTGTGTCTCTGCTTTGTGCAAGAGTCAAAAACAACCATCCATTTCTCTGGTGACGTGACAACAACTCAACCCTCTAATAACTAGTATAGCACGATCCTACAGCCCCATAACTCTACTCTTGACAGGACAAGAGCTCAACAAGGATGCATTTGTACGCAAAGGGGAGAAGGGTACTTCTTCAGCTAGCCTTACAAATAAGTCAAAAAGTTACTAGCCTGCAATATTTGTTTTGCCCCCTCATGCAAAGTCAGCATGGAAACACAATAAAAAAAGACAGAAAAATGCCTAGATGCCTTAGACTTGCTTCTTGGTTGTTTTATCTCTTCCATTTCGAGCATGAGCGCTTTAGAGAGACATGTTTCATTTGTAATACCTGCTGCTCACCCTCAACCCTTGGGTGGGATAGGGTGGGAAACAAAACAATAAAAACAAATTGAGATATCAGTTCTTTTCTGAAATAATGCTGTACTTTTCATTTGCACCACCCAATCAAATCACATCTTGATTTATGACGCAGCTATTGGGCAACAGTTCCTCTTTGGAAACAAGGGCTTTCACACTTTCCAATTTGCCCTGTAAGACAAATCGGCTTCAGGGAAAAGAAGAAGTAGAGGACTAATTGGTTTATCATTAGCATTATACAGAGGGTGAGCTAACATGAGGGGGTGAACTAACAGTCCTGCTGAGTTGAATGGACTTGCAGGTTAAATCTGCCACAGATTGCAGCCTCAAGAGTTCTGGTTTCATTTGCCCTTCTCCGTACTGACCTGCTGCCCAGGCGCTTGGCCTGCGCTTTTCCAGGCATCCATTGGAGCAGGAGCAGCAGCTACAGGCACCTTTGCTTTCACCTCCACTTTCTGACCTTTCAGCAGGTGTCTTGCTCTAAAATTCCTCTCTGTGGAAATACCTAGAGATTGAACAGACAAGATCAGGAAAACTTTGAGTTGTTCTTACAAAGCACCTCCTACACTGAAGCTTCCCACAAAAAAAGAGAAAATGAAAGCAGCACCCAAAAAAGAAAAAAAGGTGCTTAAGGAGCCGAGGAAAAACTCTTGATGAACAAAAACAAACCAACCCAGACTAGAGAAGGCCCAAGGATAACCTTGCCCAACACCAAGAACCCTGCACCTTGGACTTCCTATTCCCGTCGAGAGACAGGGACCGAATGCTTGGTTTGAAGAGTCCTGCATGGTTACACCATAGACCAGGGGTAGGCAATCTAAGGCCCGGGGGCCAGTTGCGGCCCAATTGCCTTCTCAATCTGGCCCGCGGACAGTCCGGGAATCAGCGTGTTTTTACATGAGTAGAATGTGTCCTTTTATATAAAATGCATCTCTGGGTTATTTGTGGGACCTGCCTGGTGTTTTTACATGAGTAGAATGTGGCCTTTTATTTAAAATGCATCTCTAGGTTATTTGTGGGGCATAGGAATCTGTTCATTATTTTTTTTCAAAATATAGTCCCGCCCCCCACAAGGTCTGAGGGACAGTGGATCAGTCCACGGCTAAAAAAGTTTGCTGACCCCTGCCATAGACCAAAGATTAATAGTCTTTTTATGGACCCCAGGTATCACATCAGTTTCCTGACTATTCTCAACAGTTTCATAAGAATAAGTTCAATTATTTTGTATACCAAACAGATTTTTAAAGGCTTTTTAGGTACTTGATAAAGTTTTATAATTTCATGTGCAATTAGCTTATGCTCCTCCCTACCATTTCTTTGACATTCATGAAGTTGACAAGTTCCATGCCATGTTTCAATGGCTAGAACAGGGAACAATCACAACACAGAACCAAAGACCAGGGAGAGGACCAGAGAGGAGCATAATTTTTGCTGCCTTGTTCCTAAACTCTTCACAAGGCAACTAGAGCAAGTTCCCTTCTGTCATTCGGGGCTGGAACATCCTATAGTATGTACCGGTAATTCACTACATATCAATGTGAGGTGGCTGCTTTGGCATAGCCCCAGCTTCTCTCTGGATTTGAAGGACCCAGCCAGCACCCAAGGAGTGAGTGGGGGGCAACAATTCTATTGAACCATCTGCCTGAAAAAAAGAACTGCTTGTAGATGAAACATGAAGGAAATTAGTCATAGAAAATTCATCTACCTTCAAGAGATGTATTTCTTGACATGGCACTAACTTCTACTTCTAAGGGCCAATACAGAGAACACCTTTTCACACAAACAAGAATCATTCCTGGATCTGACAAAAAAAAATTCATGGGAGCAGAGAGCACAAGTTGGACTTGCTGTCAGTTGGGTTAAGCTGTTAAAATTCTCCATGAAAGTATTTCTTTATCAGTAAAAACAGTCAGAATACAAAAGTAAGTCAAAGCAGGTCAACAAAACTCTGTCTTATCTTCTCTGATACCTCTGAGTAAGGAAGGACCAACTGGGAGTTGGCTAGGCAGGCAAATGAAACTCAAAAGCCCGGATCTAATTCATCAGTGTGTACAATGAAATTATTCACTGTTTGATCTACTCCCAGGGTAGGGCCAGACGGAACATGATCCCACCACCTTTGGGAAGCTGAGCAGGTCTAGGTCTGGTTATTGCTGGGTCGGAGACTGCCTGAGAACCGCATGTGCATGCACGCTACTTTGGGCTCCATGATGGAAGAGAAGGCTAAATGTAAGCAAATAAACACGTACTGTAAATATGAGCAGCTAGAGATCAAATGTTGCTAAATGGCAGCTTTAAGCCATTTCTCTAGCTCAGGCACGTCCAACTCCCAAGAGACTGTGATCTACTCCCAGTATAAAAAAAGTACCTATTGCCATTGGAGAGATGAGGAGCATGTGGGGGGTGGATGGATTGCCCAGAGTTGTTGAGCTTTTATTTGTTAATTTTCAGTAAACTTTATTTAATCCCACAATCGATAAGAGTCACGTGATCTACCAGGATCAGCTGGGGATGTACCGGTAGATTGCAATCCACTGGTTGGACATGCCTGCTCTAGCGCTATGAGGAGTACCCAAAGGCTGGCTGCCAACTGAATGGATACTTTGAAGGAGCTATGGGGAATTTAACAGACTAATAATAATAATTTATGTATACCCTGCACATCTGGCTGGGTTTCCCCAACCACAAAATGCTAAAATACAATAACCTATTAAACATTAAAAGCTTCCCTGAACAGGGCTGCCTTCAGATGTCTTCTAAATGCTTGGTAGTTGTTTTTCTCTTTGACATCTGGTGGGAAGGCGTTCCACAGGGCGGGTGCCACCACCGAGAAGGCCCTCTGCCTGGTTCCCTGTAGCTTTGCTTCTTGCAGCGAGGGAACCGCCAGAAGACTCTTGGCGCTGGACCTCAGTGCCAGGGCAGAACGATGGGGGTGGAGACGCTCCTTCAGGTATACTGGACCGAGGCTGTTTAGGGCTTTAAAGGTCAGCACCAACACTTTGAATTGTGCTCGGAAACGTACTGGGAGCCAATGTAGGTCTTTCAAGACTGGTGTTATGTGGTCTTGCACCAGCACTTGTACTGGAACACGAAGCCGCCCTGTTCAGCCCTCTCTCTCTCCCTCCAGCGACGCTCCCCGGCCCCTCACAACAGCCCTGCAGAGTAGGGCGAGGGGCGAGAGAGAGAGCGAGGCTGGCAGGCCAAGGTCCCCCCGCCCTGGGAGTGGGGGCTTCCCCGTAACCCCCGGGCCTGGCTCCGCACTCGGCGGGGCTCGTTTCCTGAGGCAACGGAGGCGGCTCTCTGCACATGCTCAGGAACCACGGCAGCCTTGGCCACCGTTTATTATCGGCCCGCCCTCAAATTAGCCCCCCCCCCGCTTTCCCTTCCCCTCCCCCCCCCCCGCGAGCCCCTCCTGAGGTAAAAAGACGGTCCTTACTCCAACGAGCAGCTGCTTCCGGCCCCGGCCCCGCGGCCACATCCGCCATCTTGAAACAACCGCCACTCCCAGAGTCCCCCCGCCCTGCCACGCCCCCCACGCGCGACTCTGACCTCCCATTGGCTTACGGAACCCGGGCTTTGCCCAGATATGGCGCAAGTGACGCGCTGTCGTAGGAGTCGGCCAATGGGGAGGACTCGGAACGGACGGGAGGGGGGAGAAAGGGAGGAGGAGGCGGTGGAGCCGGCTCTCCCGTTGCCTTCTGGGAGTCGTAGTGCCGGCTCTCCATTCCTTTCCCCCTACAGAACGGCCGCCGAATGGAACTGAATGAAAGGGAGGGCCGCGTTTCCCGAAAAGCACCGCGGCGCGGCGTCTGAGCTACGGGTCGCGAGAAGGGGCAAAACGCGCTCACCAGGTGCTGTCCGTGCCCCTTTGGGATAGGGACTGATGCGGGAGGGAGGAGGAAGAGGATGGAGGAGAAGGCCCTGCGCAGCGGGAGCAGCTCCAGCAGCACCAAGCCCCGCCTGGAGAAGCTCACCCTGGGGGTGACCCGCATCCTAGGTAAGGTGGAGGTGGCATGCCTGGTTGCCATGGAAACGGCCAAGGGATGGAGCCGCAAAGAGCCTTTCTTCCCTCTTGTTCATTGCATGGCGCTTCCTCCCCCCTCACAACAGCCCTGTGAGGGAGGCCAGGCTGACCTATATTTTTCCTCACAACAGCCCCGTGAGGGAGGCCAGGCTGACCTATATTTTTCCTCACAACAGCCCCGTGAGGGAGGCCAGGCTGACCTATATTTTTCCTCACAACAACCCTGTGAGGTAAATTCTTCTCCCCTCCCCCACCTTCCCCCACCTCCTTTCCCTCAAGACTTTCCCTTCTGGTTTTCCCTTGGCAACCCTTTCCTGCTTTGTGGGGCCCATTGCAGTAGGACCCCCTCCTAAAGTGGCTCTCTGCTATCAACCTAGCTTCCTTCCGGGCTTGAGAATCTCCCCAGCCAGTTATTTGCCTCGCAGGGTCGTTGTGATGACAAAATGTGGGAGAAGATAATGACATGCCCCATCTTGGGCTCCTCAGAGCAAAGGTGGGATATCAATGTAATGAACAAAAATGCTCCAGGGCTACTTTTTTATTGCATTTTTATTACAAGGTTACCTCCAAGGAGCCCAATATGGCATAGATGGTTCTCTCCCTCCTCATTTACCGTAATCACTGCAACCACTGTGAGATAGGTTAGACAGGCACTGACTGACACCCACCCCCTGCCTGGTCACCTAGCGAACTTCATGGCCAAGTGGGGATTCAAACTCTGGTCTCCCAAGTCTCAGCCAACATTCCAGCCACTGCACCACACTGCCTCTCCTTTGACCTTAAAGGTAAAGGTACCCCTGCCCGTACAGGCCAGTCGTGTCCGACTCTAGGGTTGTGCGCTCATCTCACTTAAGAGGCCGGGGGCCAGCGCTGTCCGCAGACACTTCCGGGTCACGTGGCCAGCGTGACAAAGCTGCTCTGGCGAGCCTGCACCAGCGCAGCACACGGAAACGCCGTTTACCTTCCCGCTGTAAAGTGGTACCTATTTATCTACTTGCACTTAGGGGTGCTTTCGAACTGCTGGGTGGGCAGGAGCTGGGACCGAAAGACGGGAGCTCACCCCACCGCGGGGATTCGAACCGCCGACCATACGATCGGCAAGTCCTAGGCTCTGAGGTTTTACCCACAGCGCCACCCGCGTCCCCCCTTTGACCTTGCTATGGCATAAAATCCTGCCTGGACCGTCTCATGTTTTGGACCTGACCTTCAGAACACTTGCCCCCCAAAATAAGTTACCTTTGCTTGGAGGAAAAATACCTGCTACTTTTTCTTCTTTTTAAAGGACTGCCTTCTCCAAAGCGTACATGGCTCTTTTAATAGTGTAATCTTCTGTTTTGCCCTTGGGATATTTCTAATCTAACACCCAGGCTTTTAAGACAGAATTTCCCGTTTGATCTAGGATTTGGTTCAGGCCCCTTCAGAAACTGCCGCTCACTCATCCCTCGAAACCTTTGTGCAACCTCCGTCCCCCGTCCTGCCTGTGTTCCCTTTGATCTCAGGAGAACCAAATTTATTCTGTTTATAATTTGCCGGCTTGTTAAATGCTCCCGTGGCAGTGGTGCGGAGGAGGAAGGCCCCGCTGGATGACTGGCCCTTTCCATAAAGGAGATCTGTATTTTCGTATTAAGGCTAGAACTAAATGATTTTAGACGTGAACCCCAGAATAGAGCACCGGAGACTGTTTTGCAGGGAGCCCAGGGGGATGAACTAAATGACCTAATAGGATTTCCCCCATCTTTTACCTTTGATGCTTCAAAGGGCTCCCTAAGGGTGGGGCCCCCTATCTGTCCTCTTCTATTTTCCATGCAGAAACCTAAGATCTGCCTGCTTGATAGCTTCCAAACACCGTGTGCTGTGCAGCGACTTTCTTCCTCTAATTATGTCTTCCCCAAAACCAGTGACCTCTGGGAGATTTGGAGCTGATGGAAGCTGTAATGCAGTGGTGTCATGGACCGGCTGGATGCAGAGAAGTGGTGGGAGGCACAAGCTGGGGAACCCCCAGGGGAAGAAGGCTTTTGGAATCCAAATCAAAGAAAAGCCTTCAACGACTAGGACCCAAATTATCTCAGGGCCTTCCTGATTCCTAGTTCTTCAAGCACTGAGAATCTCTGGTGGTTCCCAGCACCCCCCCCCCCCCAGTTTCATCTAGTCTTCACTCGGGATGTACCCTTTAGTGTGACAAGCCAAGCCCTGTGGAACTCCCTGCTACTAGAGGTTTGTCCTTCAGAGATCTTTGGAAAGCTTTGTTTGGTTGTACGTTTACAAACTCAGTTAGAGGTGTGAGCTTGCTTTTGCTGGATATAATGTTACTGATATTAGGTGTAATTTGAGAAAAACATATGCCTATCACCAGAAAGAAAGCTTTCTCTTTTCTGATGTTACATATTTGTTAGAGTTCAAAATCCCTCTTCGCAACAACAGGTCATGGAGAACTGTAGAATAATAGCCAATGCTCCTGAAAAGAAGCATGCATGCAGTTTCTGGCAATATTCCCAAAAATTATTTTTATACTATACTATACTGAAATGTTCAAATGTGTTTTTATTTTCCCTGCCACGCTTGCCATTCTCCCCTGCCGCCCCCTTTGAGAAACACTACTCTCGGGGGTGTTGGGCATGTCCCCACCAATTATTCTCCCTCTGTTAAATTGGGCCCGTAATGATGAACTGAAGAATCAGGGGAAACTCACCTGCTGTTGGGACCTGCTCTGAAGAGCACCCTCCGTGTGTGCGACGCACCCTTCCTCTCGATGCTGCCGCTCTGATAGCTGTTAGTTTAGGAGACACAAGTTTTCAGGGCATGTAATCCAGGGCAGCAGAGAACCGGACATAGCGATGACATCAGGCAGCAGGCAGGCAGCTCAAGAAGAAAAGCGATGCAAACCTGGAAAGAGCTGGCTCCGCGGATGCAAAGTTATAGATGCAGCAGGGCAAGGGGTCAGTCTTGACATAGGCCGACAAGAATGCTGAGGGGGAGAGATGATAGGGCTCTCAGACAACAGCTGGATACTGCAGGCCTGTTTCTGTCCATCGGGGCCAAGCAAAGTATAGGAGAAAGACAAATGTTGGAAGTGATATAACAGACAAGAGGGCCAGCTGCACATCAAGGCTTGTTTGTTTATTAAATTTGTTCACTGCCGTACACCCATAGGTCTCAGAGTGGATCACAACATAAAACCACAGTATGAAGAATACAAAATACATAATAAAAATAGGAACAAAAACGTAATAGTATAGTAATAGTGTTTCCAATAACACCCCCCCCCTTGTTTGCTGGCCAGCACACTCCACAAAGCAAGGATGCCCTCCAGATGTTGGAAAATGATTGTAGTTTAATGGTAGAACATCTGCATTACACGCAGAAAGTCCCAGGTTCAATCTCCATCATTTGCAGGTAGAGAGCTTCCCTACCTGAAACCCTGGAGAGCATCTGAACCCTGGAGACAATGGTGAACTAGGTGGCCCAACAGTCTGGTTGAGCATAAGGCAGTTTCCTATGTCTCAGTGTTGCAGTACTCCAACTCCCATTTCTGCACATATAGAATCCTAGCTGCTATTGTTACATACAGAAACAACTTTAACTAATTATAACTGACCGCAGGTCACCACAGCCAAAAACTGCAGTATCTAGCTCACCTTGCAATGATAAACACTAAATTGAGACAAGACAATTTAAGGAAAATTCACCAGAAACTATTCACTTTGGTGGTTGTTAGTGGCTGTGGACATGCCATAACATTACAGCACATGACCCCCCCCCCAAGAATCATGGGAACTGCGGTTTACCTCTAAACACAGTGCTATAGGTCCCAGTGCAACACATGACTGGCTTATCCTAGAGATCACTGCGTGCAAAAACTTGCGGTGCCAGATGTTGAGCCTAATATTTACCCTGGAATCCCAACCACCTTTGCCCAGGACAATGTACGACACCCTGGACTCAGTCATTCAAACAGTTATGTTGAGACTCAGTTAAATTGTCCTATGCCCTAGGGCCCCTCTTTTCAAGTTTGTCTAAATCGTGGAGCACCAATTAGTGGAACAGTGTGATAGATGGGTTGGAATTAGGTGGAACGAAGGAAGATTCGGGTTTAAATTGCTATAAAGGCTGATCATTAGATCCATACATATCACGTAGCTTGATATTGTGCATGAGCTTTTACACACTTTATGCTGTGGTGTGAAAGGCATTATAATGAGGCTTGGGCACAAAACCCAATCCTAGCTGTAAGACCTGTTCTTCCTCCGATGTTGAGGTGCGGGATGAGTTGTAGACTATTAATATCTCTTCCTTTGCAGGGTACATCTGCCCCCTTGAAAATCCTGTTTATCGTTTCCGAATCTGTTTCTGGAGTAAAGGACGTAAAGTGGAATATCGTTCATCTATGGCCGACTGCGATGTGTTGCTAAGAGTCACTAGTAGACCTGGTTACGTTAAAAGACCTGGGTCTAGAGTCAGGCTAGTTACTTATCCAGACCTCATGGCGAGTTCTTTTTGCTGAGTTGCTCTTCAGATGCCCTTATGTCCAAAGGGGCTCCAAGTGAGCTAACCAACCAGCGGGCCATTCCCCCTCTTGCAGGATGGCTTTCTTCTTAAAGAAGAAGAAAAGTTCATCAAAAGTTTATCCAGTTAATTTACAAGAGAGTGTCGCCCAGTACCCTGCTGCCCAAAGAACATACCAACTCTTGCCAGTGCTGGTGAAGCCTCCTCAAGCACGGGCAGAGGCCTGGAGGAAGAACAAAGTCCAGCCAGTTGTTTTCCCTGAGTTACTGCAGCACCAGGCCAGTACAGTTCAGCGGGTCAGCAGCAGACCAGACGAAAAGCATTCTGGGCCAGTGTTCCCAGGTGAGTAGGCAGACCCAGATCCCTTTCGGGTTCCTCTTTTCAAGGCCTGCATCATACGAGGCTGGTGTCTCTCTTGGTTTCCTTTTATCTCTGGGCACAAGCCCCACCCACCCAGGCCCTAAGGAAGTCAGATTATCCTCCACCAAGGCCAGGGCCTTCTCAGTGATTGCTCCAACCTGGTGGAATGCTCTGTCGCATGAGGCCAGGGCCCTGCAGGATTTAACCTCCTTCCGCAGGGCCTGTAAGACAGAGCTATTCTGCCTTGCTTTCAATTTGAACTGAACTTTTATTCCCCTTCCTTCCCTCCCTCTCCCCTTTTTATGAAGATTACCTGCTCTGGGATCCCACACCTAATTCTCCCCTGGTCTCCTCACTGGCCCAAGTAGGACTAATTTAGCCAGCTAGCCCTGTGATCATCTAATGTTTATTGGATGGATTTTCCCCCAAATTGATTTTTGAATTCTGAATTTATTGTTATTCATGTTTCATACTGTATTTTATGCTTTTTTGTTGCATCAATTAAGTGTTTTAATTTTGTTGTTAGCCGCCTGAGCCCGGTTTTCTGAACCAGGAAGGGCGGGGTATAAATAAAAATTTATTGCTGGATGAAAGAGTGGATGCTCCTCGAGAATACAGATATCTTGGATTTAGAAGGTTTTAATAATGTATTTGGATGGCATGCATATTTATGGTATGACAAAGTTAAGGTGCATAAGGCCTTTAAAAATCACATTGTCAGAAAAGCATTATTTAATGTTTGGACTAGATATAAAGACTTGATGGAAAACAAAACTCCTAGATGGTTGTCGCCTTTGGAGGCTAAAGCTGTGAAAAAACTCAATATGGAGGCCAAATGGCCAAAGTATTGGGAAATTTTGGAACAAGAGGGTGACAAATTGAAACTACAGAGTCACGAGAAATTGAAAACTAAAGTACGAGATTGGCTCCATTATTATCAAATAATGGAGATTTATAAACAAGACAGGAAAATTGGCTTCCAGGTGGAGAAATCGAAATTAGAAACAGAACTGTTAGAACCCAATGCTAAGAATTTGTCAAGAATGTATAACTTGTTGCTGAAATGGAATACACAAGATGAAACAGTTAAATCAGCTATGATTAAGTGGGCACAGGATATTGGTCATAATATTATGTTTGCTGACTGGGAACAGTTGTGGACCACTGGTTTAAAATTTACGGCATGTAATGCCTTACAAGAAAATATTATGAAAATGATCTACAGGTGGTACATGATCCTATGCCAATATGCCGGCCAAGAGTGCCAAGAGAGGCTAAACATGGAGCCTGGCACGCTTCCCTTGCGCAGCTCTGCTGCCTGTCCGTGCCGATCCAAAAGTCCTTCTGCCTCTCCTTGGCCGGTAGCAGAGCGATCACAGCGGTTAGAAAGCAATTGCAGCGTGTGGGTAATAATTCAGAACAAACACAAAGGCGTTCCTTATCTTCTTAGCCTTTAATCATGAAGTTTAACAGCATAAATCAGACCTGGCGAAAGCTCGGCCATCCTCCCTCTCGCATAGAGACAAACTGAAACACTCATAGTCAAACCACTCCCGTAAGTGTTTGTAACCACGCCTCAGGAAAAAGACATCACTCAGAACTCTCTTTAACCCTGTGAGTTCTGAAACCAATAACATCCCCTCTCGTCTTGCATCCTGAGGGAAAACGGTGAACCCCTATTTACAGACCTCTCTGAGTTCAACTCACCTCCCATTGCCTTTTGCCTCCCACTGGCATCTATCCCAGGCAATTGTTGAATCCCTTCCACACTCCCAGAATCACACTGTGCGAAACCAACCCACGCACTGGTGACCTGAAACCTCTCAGGTGGAACCCCCTTTGTGGTGCGAGTTGACCGCTGGAGCATAACCTCGGGCGCTCCTCCTGACCCACTGGGATCAGCAAGTGTGTCTCCAGAAAGCTCAGAAGACTCCCCCTCTGACTTGCTGCGTCTTCGGGCCTTCTGCACTTGGCTAACAGGAGATGAAGGCTCGCTCTTGGGTTCCCTCTTAACCTGTGGAGAAACCCACCCCTGTGCTTGACCATCATCAGCAACCTGGTCTTCAGCAACAGGCTCCGCCTCTGCCTCTCCTTCCTCCTCCTCAGAATCGGACAAGCATTCTGAGAGAAAATCAGAACCAACCCTAGGCCGTGACCAACCACCCTGCTCAAAGAACTCAGCATGCTTGCTGACCAGCAGCTTGGTCTGATCACCCTCTGGGTATGCAAACTTCCACCCATTTGTTGCAGGATCATACCCACAGAAGATCATGTCCTGGTACCTTGGACTACCCTCCTTCCGTTGTGCTGGCGGTATTGGCACTGAAGCCCTGGAACCAAACGAACGGAAGAAATGCACCTGTGGCTTCTTCTTGTGCAACAGAAAAAACGGTGTGTCACCTACATCGTGATTGTAGGACCTGTTAAAAACAAAGCTGGCAAATTTCCAAGCTTCACTCCAAAAGCTCTGAGGCAGCCCAGAGTCACACAGCAAAACCCTGACAGCTTCAGCCAGTGTTTCACTCCTGTACTCTGCCACGCCTCTCTCTTGAGGAGACTTTGCACCCGTCACCTGGTGACGAATTCCCTTTTGCTTGAAGAACTCCTTCAGAGCAGACCCAGTGAACTGTGACCCACGGTCGCTCCTGACCTCTTGCACTTTGGTGGAGAACCTTAGTTCCACCTCCGCAACCCAATCCTGGATCAGTTGCGCTGCCTCCCTCTGCGTTTTGAGAGAGAAACACCATAAATTCTGAGAAAAATCATCTGCCACCGTTAGCAGATACCTGGCCCCACCCAGACTCTCACACTTCATGGGTCCTGCAAGGTCTGTGTGAACCAGCTCAAAAGGTTTTGTGGTTACCCTCTTTACCCCGGGCAAACTGCACCTTTGAACCTTTCTGCATGCCCTGCACTCTAGGGATCCCTCACATGGTGTGATTTTACAACCTTTGGTGCAGCTGGGCAACCTCCTAACATCTTCCAGACAAGCATGAGACATTCTCTTGTGCCATATATGAACACATGAATCATGGCTGGGAACACTAGCACACTGCGCCTGTGCTTTTCCGGCATTCCCCCCACCCTCCAGAGGTGTTTCCAGAACAAAGAGATTGTTCTTGCTTTCCATGTTGACAAGTTGTCTCCCCCCTCTGAAAATGGAACAGGTATCATTTTCAAAGCAAATTTTGTACCCCTGCTTCACAAGAGCAGGTATAGATAACAGGCAACACTTCATCCCTGGTACAATGAAGCACTCCAGCTCCGCCTGCAAAACAGAAACATAAATATTTGCAACATTAGAAACTGGCTTTTGTGTCCCATCAGCTAACGTAACAGTCATTCCAGCTGAAACAGCCCTGCAATTCCGCAGCTCCCCAGCAGATGGCGTTATCAGGTGATGGCTGGCTCCCAAATCAACAACCCATTGCACAGCTGTGTCCCTGCTGGGATTGTTTTTCAAAGTTGCCAGAGAAGCCGTGAGATGATAACAGTCTCCCTTCTCTGAGTCACGTCCTTCCTTCGCGTTCCCACGCTGGCCTCCTCTCCGAGACTGGTTCCCATGGGAAACGACCTTGGAGACATCCTGCCCGGCCTCTCTGCTCCTCTGCGGACAAGCCCGTTTAAAGTGGCTGTTGGACCCACAGAGATAGCACCGACAAGTGGAAAAAGCCTGAACAGAGCTCTCATCTGGCTTGGCCCCCCCTCCTCTGCAACCAGTGGAGCTGCCTGCGCCAGACCTGCCCTCTCTGACACGCCTTTCCTGTTCGTCCGAAAGACGTCCCGTCACGTACGAGAGAGTCAAATCCTGTGGACTCATGGATTCCATAGACAGACACAAATTGTCATAACTTTTGTCCAGAGAGCTGAGCAAAATATAAACCTTCAGCTTCTCTGAGAAGTTGACTTGCAACAGCCTCAACTCATTGAAAACAGAGAGCATCTCAGTAACATGCTGTCTGATGTTCCCACCGGGACGCAGCTTCATCTCAAACAAGCGTCTGGTGGTGTGGATCTTTGCACCAGCTATGGTTCTGTGGTGCACCCTCTCAAGAGCTGTATACGCCTCCTGAGCAGTTTCAAGCCCTTCAACCAGGGGTAGTTGGGAGCCCTCCAAACTGAGCACTATTGCTCCCAGGGCCTTCTGGTTTTTCCTCTGCGAAGCGTGAGCAGCTGCTATGTCCGCTGCCGATGCTCCTGCTGCAGGTGGTGGTAGAGGGGGCCCCTGGGTTGCCTCCAACAGCCCCTTGGCTACCAGCCAGGCCTTTAGCTTCCGGCTCCATTCGGCCCAATTTTGTCCGTTTAATTTTTCGAAGGGAACGGAGTATGATTCATGACTGTCTGCCATCTCCTCCCCCGGGGGCTAAGCGTACTCACGTCTCAGCAGTAGCTTCCTCCGCCTCCCGGCTCCGGCAGACCGGTCCTCCCCAGCGAGCTCCTTCCAGCCTCAAAGAAACAGCTCCAGAGCTCCAGCTGGCCCCAGCAACCTCACAGCCGGCTTGCTGGCTTCCCCCACACGTGGGACGTTCCTGCAAAGCTTCAAAGCGTTGGCAAACTGCCCATAACCTATGCCAATATGCCGGCCAAGAGTGCCAAGAGAGGCTAAACATGGAGCCTGGCATGCTTCCCTTGCACAGCTCTGCTGCCTGTCCGTGCTGATCCAAAAGTCCTTCTGCCTCTCCTTGGCCGGTAGCAGAGCGATCACAGCGGTTAAAAATCAATTGCAGTGTGTGGGTAATAATTCAGAACAAACACAAAGGCGTTCCTTATCTTCTTAGCCTTTAATCATGAAGTTTAAATAAGGACCAAGCAGGCTTTCTCCCAGGTAGACATTTGTTTGATAATACCAGGAATATTATCGACATTCTGGAACTTTTACAAACAAATATTAACACCAAAGCAGTGTTAATTTTTATTGATGCGGAGAAGGCCTTTGACAACATTTCTTGGAAATTTATGAAGAAAAACTTGGAAGGGATGGGAGTGGGAAGGGGGTTTGAGAATGGAATAGAGGCAATCTATTCAGAACAAAAAGCTAAGTTGATAGTGAACAATGTGGTGACAGAAGAACTTCATATTGAAAAAGGAACACGCCAGGGGTGCCCCCTATCCCCTCTGTTGTTTATTTCAGTCCTGGAGGTTTTGCTGAATATGATAAGGGAGGATCGGCAGGTACAAGGAATACGGGTCGGAGCGAAACAATATAAACTGAAAGCATTTGCAGATGACTTGGTTTTAACATTACAGGAGCCAGAACCTAGTACAAAAAGAGTTTTGGAATTGATTCAGAAATTTGGTCGGGTGGCGGGTTTTAAGTTGAACAAACAAAAAACTAAGGTGTTAGGGAAAAACTTGACGGTTACTGAAACAGAGGGGTTTCAGAAGGAAACAGAACTCAACATTGTTAAAAAAGTGAAATACCTGGGGGTCAATCTGTCTTCTAAGAATTTGAATCTATTTAAAGATAACTATGAAAAATGTTGGTCAGAAGTCAAAAAAGATTTAGAAATTTGGTCAAGACTGAAATTATCCTTGTTAGGCCGAATTGCAGCTATAAAAATGAACGTTTTGCCAAAAATGTTGTTTTTGTTTCAAGCCTTGCAGGTCGTGGACAGAGTGGAATGTTTTGGAAAGTGGCAGAGGGATATTTCTAGGTTTGTCTGGCAGGGCAAAAAGCCCCGAATAAAGTTCAAAATACTAACTGATGCAAAGGAGAGAGGGGGGTTTGCCCTGCCGGACTTAAGGTTATATTATGAAGCTGCGGCCTTCTGCTGGATGAAAGATTGGATCTTATTGGAAAACACTGATGTCCTAGATCTGGAAGGCTTTAACAATTCGTTAGGTTGGCATGCGTATTTGTGGTATGACAAGGGGAAAACACATGGAATGTTCAAAAACCATATTGTCAGAAAAGCAATATATATGGTCTGGAAAAAATACAAAGACTTATTGGAAAGTAAAACTCCGAGGTGGATTTCACCAATAGAGGCCAAAGCTCGGAAAACATCCAATATGGAGGCATATTGGCCGAAATATTGGGAAATAATAGAAAACATTGGAGGTAATTGGAGGTTGCAGAGCTTTGAAAAATTAAAGGACAAGGTGCAAAATTGGCTACACTATGCCCAAATTAATGAGGTTTTTAAGCTAGATAAAAAAATAGGATTCCAGGTGGAAAAATCGAAACTTGAGACAGAGTTGTTAGAACCAAAGACCAAGGTATTATCGAGAATGTATAACTTGCTGCTTAAATGGAATACTCAAGATGAGACAGTTAAATCAGCCATGATAAAATGGGCTCAAGACATTGGTTACAACATTATGTCTGAGGACTGGGAAAGGTTATGGACCACCGGTATGAAATTTACGGCATGTAATGCCTTGAAAGAAAATATTATGAAAATGGTATACAGGTGGTACATGACCCCAGTCAAGCTCGCTAAGATATACCATTTGTCTGACAATAAATGTTGGAAATGCAAGGAGGCTGAAGGGACATTCTTTCACCTCTGGTGGACTTGTCCAAGATTGAAGGCCTTTTGGGAAATGATCTATAACGAGTTAAAAAAGGTGTTCAAGTACACCTTCCCCAAGAAACCAGAGGCCTTCCTTCTGGGCATTGTCGGCCAGAAGGTGTTAAAAAAGGATAGAACTTTTTTTATGTATGCTACAACAGCAGCAAGAATTCTTATCGCCAAGCATTGGAAGACCCAAGATTTGCCCACACTGGAGGATTGGCAGACGCAATTGATGAACTACATGGAACTGGCCGAGATGACTGCAAGGATCCGAGACTTGGGAGAAGAGGCAATGGAGGAGGACTGGAAGAAATTTAAAGACTATTTGCAAAAGTATTATAAGTTGTATGAAACATAAGACGTCGTATGATTTGGAACGTTAGCCCCAGCAATGAAATTTAATTATTCATGAAATTGATAACATTTGTGAAAGAATCAAAGTTTAAATGGGTAAAAATGACATCATGTTATATCTTTAGAGTAAATGGAGAATAAGAGATTTAAACTTAAATTGCAACTGAAAATATAAAGAAACACACGAAATAAGGGTATAATTTGCTGATGACTTTATTATCAAGAATGCATTATGCGGGAGATGTGGGGAAGTCCAATGGAAATTTGAAATAAGCTGTTGAAATGGATGTGACTTTCTGTTCTTTTTTCTTTTTTTCTTCTATTCTGCTTTTCCTTTTGTTCTTTCTGTAATTTGGAAAAAATGCAATAAAAATTATTATAAAAAAAAAAAATAATCATGAAGTTTAACAGCATAAATCAGACCTGGCGAAAGCTCGGCCATCCTCCCTCGCATAGAGACAAACTGAAACACTCATAGTCAAACCACTCCCGTAAGTGTTTGTAACCACGCCTCAGGAAAAAGACGTCACTCAGAACTCTCTTTAACCCTGTGAGTTCTGAAACCAATAACAGACCCCAGTCAAGCTAGCAAAAATTTACCATTTGCCTGACAATAAGTGTTGGAAGTGTAAAGAAACTGAAGGTACTTTTTATCACCTTTGGTGGACATGCCCGAAGATTAAGGTTTTCTGGGAAATGATATATAATGAAATTTTAAAAGTACTTAAATGTACTTTCCCTAAGAAACCAGAGGCCTTTCTCTTGGGCATTGTCGGCCAATTGGTGTCTAAGAAAGACAGAATTTTTTTAATGTCTGCTACTACAGCAGCAAGAATACTCATCGCAAAGCATTGGAAGACTCAAGATCTACCCACTCTGGAAGAATGGCAGATGAAGGTGATAGACTATATGGCACTGGCTGAAATGACTGGCAGAATCCGTGATCAGGATGAAGATTGGAAAAAATTTAAAATTTATCTTAAGAAATATTATAAAATTGATGAATGCTAAAATGTTGAGGTTTTAGGAAAAAAGGAGATTACAGCGACAAAAGATTAAGTAAAAGAAAAGAATAAATAAGGGACAAATTTGATAAAAATAAGTTTAGGATTTGCTGAAAAACTTTGGAAATTGGGGTGTAGAAAGGGGAGGTTTGGGGGAGTCGGAGAAGTGAGGTTTATGAAAAAAGGATATGAAATTATACATGTTTGTTTGTTTATTTGTTTGTATTGTCTATAAAAATTTTGTAAAACCAATAAAAATATTTTTTAAAAAAATATAAATAAATTATTATTATTATTATTATAGCATGTCCATGGCTACAGCCTGCACCAAAAAAAAAAAACAGGCATCCACTGTTGCGTGGGGCCACAATGGCGCAAAAATGTGGTTACAAAGCACAGATCCACATGGATCCTCAGGATTTTTACATTGGGCTACTCCAATCTCACCATCAAATCACATGTCTGTGGCCACAGCATGAACCACAAAAATCATATATCCACTGTTTCGTTCAGAACATTTTTTTTCTTGTTTTCCGCTAAAAACTAGGTGCGTCTTATGGAGCGAAAGATACAGTTTTAGTTTGGCGTTTGTGTTCCCTTTTAATAAGAATAATAAGTGCTGGGGAGGCCAGAGATTCACACTGTGGCCCGAAATAGCAAGGTGGAGCCAGTAGTCTTCCCAGAGCTGGTACAGCGCCAGATCAGCACCCTTCAGCCGGTCAACAGAAAGCCAAACTCCAGGCAGCAGCGGCACTTGCCCCTGCTTAAAAAGAAGAGCCCCAAGGATTCTGGGCCAGCGTTCCCAGGTGAGTAGGCAGAACCAGATCCCTTTCGGCCTGCGTCATACAAGGCTGGGGTCTCTCTTGGTTTCCTTGATCTCTGGGCACAAGTCCCACCCACTGCACCCCTCCTTTTTAAAGAGACTTGTAACATGGAGCAGGGACTTCTGGGTGGCTGCCCCTCTTCTGCATTGCTGAGGATTGGACTAGGTGACCCCGCAGGTCCCTTCAGATGCTACAGTTCTATGATCCCTGTTCAGATACGGCATGCATGTGCTCATTGCAACAGTCAAGAAGCCCCCTGACAAATAACTAGCCCTGTTTTTTCGTGTATGATGTATTTGTGGAGTATGGTGGTTAAAGGGTTAACCCCTAGTGGTGTCCTGTATCTGGGGCTGGAGCTTCGTTCAGGAAGCTGCATCAGTTCTTTGTCTGTGAGTTACTTTCAGTTTTTACACTGAGAGATGCTGAGACACAGAGCATGTTTTGTTCTCCGGCACAGAGAATGCCTCCAAGTTCTGATGGATTTATTGCTTGTAAGTAAACGCTGTTAAAGAGAGAACAGCTTGTGGACTCTTCCTTACTCTTTCTCACACGAAGGCAACTCTGCAACTCTGCATACTGCTTAAGGTAGCTCCTGACTAAAGCCTGTGCTGAGAAACACAGCAGACGTTTTGCACAGAGGGAGTGTACTGGACACGCAATTATTCACAGGTTATGGGAAGCAATGTTTCTTTTGCCGGGTGTGAGAAGAGACCACAAGGAAAGAGGCCAGCTTTGAACTCCTGCCTGAGAAGGGGGCAGTCCTGAGTTCGCTGGTGAAGCAGGAGCTTGCAGCAGACTGCATCTTCAGGGGACCGGCTGGCAGAAGTGTGAGTAAAGCTTATAAGCCCCGGGGGAAGATGGCGCAGGCTCAAGAGGCTTTTAACGTGCCCTTTGGGAAGCTAACTGGCCCCAACTGGGATGAGTGGTCCGTCAGAATGAAGTACTGGCTGCTGGGAGAACAGCTCTGGTCTTGCATGCATCCCCCACTACCTCAAGCTGCTGAGAAAGCTAGTGAGGCTGTGCTGGTCCCGGAGGGGTTACCGTGTGCCATGGTCCGAGTCCTGGGTCGAGGGTCTGGAGGCTGTCTGTCAAGGGCGAAGCGGGGTCCAAGGCAAGGAGCCGGGCATGGTCAGGAACTCTGGAAGAGCAGGTCAGAGTGCTGGCAGCAACAGGTTTCCAGCGATGTTGCTCCCACAACTTGGGACTGGGCTGACTGGCCTTTATCTCCTCTGGGGCCTAGGGCGGTCCCGGCCCACAGGTGACTTGCCTCTCCTGGCCTTAAGGTGAGCACTCCTCCTGAGAGAACTTAGTTCCCTCCGTCTCTCTGCCCTGAGCCTCTGCAGCTCAGGAGAGGCTGGAGGGTGCAGGCAATGGGTCCTCAATCACCTCCAGAGCCAGAGTGGATTCATCTGGTGTCTGCTTCTGAGGATCCGGCACAGATGCGGGCCCTTCAGATTCAAGCCCCTGCCCTGGCTCAGCCGGCCCTGGAGACGGGGACTCCTGTGCAGGCTGGGATTCTTCAGGTTCAGCCTCTGAATCAGATTCCCAGGCCATCACAGAGGCAGACGTGGCTGCAGCTCTGGAAAAGGAGCAGTGGGTGCTGGGCATACTAAAAGCAAGCGTGGATGCTTGGCTTTTGCCTCATGTAGAGGGCATTAAGGTGTCCCGGGTCGCGACTTCCGGAGGCGGTGCGAACGGCAATGGCGGTCTCCTTCGCGCTGTGAAGGGGAAGCTCCGCAGAAACGGGTCGTCCACTACGGCGAAGCGGAGACCCACACCGGAAAACCACAGGCAGAGTGAGCCTGTGGCCGTGGGACTCGGCGGGCACCAGAAGCACCCCCCGAAACGAAGGAACCTCGTAAGGGGCTCCGGAACGTGGAAGGGCTGGCACGGTGCTGTGAGTTGATCGCTCTTTCTGTGGAGTGAAGCCGCATAGCTGCTGCCGATGAGCGCTGACCTTTTTTCCTGGAACATCCGATTTGAAAAGTACCAACCCGTGAGTAAGAGGGACTGAAGGAATTGGGGACCAAATTGATTTAAAATTCGGCCAAAGCGGGAGACGCAACCAGGAAGTCCGTCTCCCGGTTCTGCTTAAGGATTTAAAGCAAAAGACTTTGATCTGCCTGAAGCCTTTGAAGTGGCACCAAAAGTTTTTAACTCATGAATTATTTGAGTCGTTTTATAGGAACTAAGGGATTCAATTTTTTTCTTTTCTTTGGTTCTGGACTTGGTTTTACCTCTCCCTGTGGATTTACAAATGCATTAAGAAACCCAAATATTCGGGCTGCCAGATTAAATAGAGCTGTCAAATTGCGGACTCCGCTTTTGTTATTGGGAACTGCTACATTTGAGCGTTACTTGACTGGATACATTGAAATACTGTTTCTGGCACTCTTTAGAGACTCTTTAGAAGGTTTTTTTTTGGAAATTTATGGCTGTTTGGACATTATTAGGAGTAACAAATTTATTCTTTCCCTCAAGATACTTTTAAACTCCCCCTAGAGGATTTTGGATATACAGCTGTCTGGGACTTGCTTTTTGTTTCTCTTCTCTCCTGTCTTGTTGTTTATTCTCTGGACTTGTGGATTCCCATGGGACCATACACGGTTTGACCTTGGCACGTAGACAGGAGTGGAATGAGTGGCTTTGGGAAAACAAGATCAGCTAAAGCTAAAGCTAAACAATTAACGCAAACAACTTTGACTCCACAGCCGCGCAGATCATCTGTTCCTGCTATTTTGGTGACACAAGAGGAAGAAACTGAGCAGACCTTGCTAGAAGGTATGGCTGCAGGAGGTTCTGCCTCAGTATTAGATAAAATTTTGGAAAAATTGGAAAGTTTGGACAAAAAGGCAGATGAGCATTCGGCTAAGATTGATCAAACCACAGCCAGCGTTAATAAATTAACTGAACAAGTTGCTCAGCACGCACAATCAATTGGGAACCTTTTTGAAGCCACCACAGAAAATCGCAAACTAGCTGTGGAAGCTAACCAAAAAGCTGAAGCATTAAAGGAAGAAGTCAAACCATTGCATAAACAGATTGGTGAACAGCAGGCCTACCTGTCTATGATTGAACTACGTAATAGGGAAAATAACCTGAGACTGAGGGCAATTCCAGAACTTGAACAAGGGGACTTAATTGACTATTTGACAAAAGAATTTTCCAAGTTCTGGCCTTTAGAGGAAGACAAGGATTTTAAAATTGTGAGTGCCTTCAGACTGGGAAGAGTAGCAAGGAAAGATAGACCCAGAGATTGCTTGATCATTCTGAGATCCAAGCAAGAAAGAGATAAAATATTAAGCCTACACTACGAAAAGTCACTTGTAATTCAAGAAAGGAGAGCAGAAATTTACAAAGACATTCCGAAACAACTTTTGGATCTTAGATCCACCTATACAGAGTTAGCAAAATTGCTGAGGAGTAACTCAATTCCTTTTAGGTGGGAATTTCCCCAAGGACTATCTTTCACTTTTAGAGGGAAGAAAGTAAAAATTAAAACAGCTGAGGATAAAGAAAAGTTTTTGAATGACCACGGAGAAGACCTTCAGAAAGGGATCACAGGAATTCCAGGGTCTGGGCCATTGCCTATACCTACACCTTTGGGGCCTGAGGACCAGAAGAAAGAGACCCCACCACCAAAGGAATAACAGATTTGTCCAGGATGTCTCTGCAGCTTTTCAGCTGGAATATTAATGGCTGTAACTCCCCGGAAAAAAGGAGAAGGATATTTCATTTATTAAAGGAAGAACAATTGGACATTATTTGCTTGCAGGAAACACATGTGACTAGGCTCCATAGAAAAGTGTTAATTAACAAGAGACTAGGCCAAGAATTTATTTCATCGGACCGAGTTAAGAAAAGAGGAGTGGTGATATATGCAAAAGAGAGCCTATCACCAAAATTTTTATTTAAAGATGAGCAAGGAAGAATTTTGGCAATCGAGATACAAACTCAAGGCAAAAAGTTTTTTATATTGGGAATTTATGCACCGAATGAGGGGAAATCAGAATTTTATAAGAAACTGCATGAGACAATGCTGGACTATCTGGACTATAGTAACATCATTATGATGGGAGATATGAATGGGGTGGTCTCTACAAATATGGACAAGTCACAAAACCAAAGCTTGACAAAAGATGGCAGACTACCTAAAACCTTTTTTGAACTGACTGACAATATGGACTTGATTGATATTTGGAGGACAAAGAACCCCCTAGGAAGAGAAGGAACATTCTTTTCTGAAGCCCAACTGACATGGACAAGAATCGACCAAATATGGATAACTAGAGGACTGGCACCTAAGACTAGAAAAGTGGAAATCTGCCCAAAAACTTGCTCCGACCATAACGCAATGAAGATGGAAATGAGACTAACTACAACCAGCTCCTTCAGATGGAAGATGAATGACACCTTGTTAAGAGACCAGGAGATTATTAAAGGTAAAGGTAAAGGTAAAGGTACCCCTGCCCGAATGGGCCAGTCTTGACAGACTCTGGGGTTTGTGCGCCCATCTCACATCTATTGGCCGGGGGCCAGCGCTGTCCGAAGACACTTCCGGGTCACGTGGCCAGCGTGACAACGCTGCTCTGGCGAGCCAGAGCCGCACACGGAACGCCGTTTACCTTCCCGCTGGTAAGCGGTACCTATTTATCTACTTGCCCCCGGGGGTGCTTTCGAACTGCTAGGTGGGCAGGCGCTGGGACCGAGCAGCGGGAGCGCACCCCGCCGCGGGGATTCGAACCGCCGACCTTTCGATCGGCAAGCCCTAGGCGCTGAGGCTTTAGCCCACAGCGCCACCCGCGTCCCATAGGAGATTATTAAGAAGGCCCAAAAAACCTTAAGAGACTATTTTGAAATAAATTTGAACACCACAGTGGAAAAAAGAGTAATCTGGGATGCAAGTAAAGCTGTTATGAGGGGGTTTCTGATACAACAGAATACGATAAAGAAAAGAGCACAGAATGAGAAAAAAGATAAGATTCTGGAAAAAATAAAGGAAGGTGAGAAAAAGCTAAGATTGAAACCAAAGTCACAGGAGATTCTGAGAGAAATTAAACTTTACCAAGCACAATACTCCAAACTGATAAATCAGGAAGTTGAGTGGAAAATTAAGTTAATGAAACAAAGGACTTTCAAATCAGCAAATAAATGTGGGAAACTGCTAGCATGGCAGTTGAAAAAAGAGACAAAAATTGAATACGGTCACAAACCTAGAGATTGAAGGGAGAAACATCCAGAACCCTGAGGAAATTAGAAAGTGCTTCCAGAGATATTTCAAACAACTTTACACACAAGGGCCGCAGAAAGAGATTGAGATAGACCAATTTTTAAGAAGAAATGGATTACCAAAACTGTCTCAAGAAAATAGGACAATTTTGAACTATAAAATAACACAACAAGAAATTGAAGGTGCCATCCAGAATATGCAACTGGGCAAGTCTCCAGGGCCAGACGGGCTTACCTCCAAGTACTACAAGATTCTGAAAGAGTATCTGACACAACCATTAATGGAGGTCTGCAATGAGATTATGGAGGGGAAGAAGGCACCGGAAACGTGGAAAGAAGCTTTCATCACATTGATACCTAAATTAGAAACTGAAAAGACACAACTTAAGAACTACCGTCCCATCTCTCTCCTGAATGTGGATTATAAAAATTTTGCAGACATTCTGGCAAGTAGATTTAAAAAAGTCTTAAATGAAGTAATTCATAAAGACCAGGCAGGTTTTCTCCCAGGTAGACATTTGTTTAACAATATTAGGAACATTATTGATATTTTGGAACTTTTGCAAACAAATATTAATACAAAAGCTGTGTTGATTTTCATAGATGCGGAGAAGGCCTTTGATAATATTTCATGGAAGTTTATGAAGAAAAATCTTGAAGGGATGGGAGTGGGACGGGAGTTTGAGAATGGCATAGAGGCAATTTACTCAGAACAAAAAGCCAAATTGATAGTTAACAATGTGGTGACAGAAGAGTTTAAGATTGAGAAAGGAACACGACAAGGTTGTCCTATCTCCCCTCTGTTATTTATTTCGGTCCTGGAGGTGCTCTTGAATATGATTAGAGGGGACCGGCTGGTTGAAGGGATTCAGGTCAGAGCCAAACAGTATAAACTTAAAGCTTTTGCAGATGACTTGGTTTTGACACTACAGGAGCCAGAATCTAGTACGAAAAGGGTCTTAGAACTGATTCATGAGTTTGGTCGGGTGGCGGGATTTAAATTAAACAAGCAAAAAACAAAGGTTTTAGAAAAAAAATTGACACCTTTGGAATCAGAAAGGTTTCAGAAAGAGACAGATCTACCGTATTTTTCGCTCTATAACACGCACCCGACCATAACACGCACATAGTTTGTAGAGGAGGAAAATCTGTAGGCATGCCACCAGTAGGCATTCCCTCCATAACACGCCCAGACATTTCCCCTTGCTTTCTAGGAGGAAAAAAGTGAGTGTTATGGTGCAAAAAATACGGTAAATGTGGTTAAAAAGGTGAAATACCTAGGGGTTAATATGACTGCTAAAAATCTGAATTTATTCAAGGATAATTATGAAAAGTGTTGGACAGAAATCAAAAAGGATTTAGAAAGCTGGTCAAGATTGAAACTTTCCTTGTTGGGCCGAATTGCTGCTATAAAGATGAATGTATTGCCAAAAAAGCTGTTTTTGTTTCAGACCCTACAGATTGTGGACAAGGTGGAATGTTTTAGAAAGTGGCAGAGAGATATTTCTAAATTTGTCTGGCAGGGCAAAAAGCCCAGAATAAAATTTAAAATACTAACCGACGCTAAGGAGAGAGGGGGGTTTGCCCTGCCAGACTTAAGGCTGTATTATGAATCTGCAGCTCTCTGCTGGCTGAAAGAGTGGTTGCTTTTGGAGAACACTGATGTCCTGGATCTGGAAGGGTTCAATAACGCTTATGGATGGCATGCTTATTTGTGGTACGACAAGGTAAAAGTCCATAAGACTTTCAAGAACCATATTGTCAGGAAAGCAATATTTAATGTCTGGATAAAATATAAAGACTTACTAGAAAACAAGACCCCAAGGTGGTTGTCACCCATGGAAGCTAAAGCTCAGAAAAGACTCAATATGGAGACCAAATGGCCGAAGTATTGGGAAATACTAGAAAAAGATGGCGATAACTGGAGATTGCAGAGCTTTGAGAAACTGAAGGATAGAGTGCGAGATTGGTTACACTATGCTCTGATCAGGGAGGTTTTTAATATGGATAAAAAAATAGGCTTCCAGGTGGAAAAATCGAAATTAGAAACAGAATTGTTAGAATCTAAAACTAAGGTACTTTCCAAAATGTATAACTTGCTGTTAAAATGGAACACTCAGGATGAAACGGTTAAATCAGCTATGATAAAATGGGCACAGGACATTGGCTATAACATTATGTTTGCTGACTGGGAAAGGTTATGGACCACCGGTGTGAGGTTCACGGCATGTAGTGCCTTGAAAGAAAATATTATGAAAATGATATATAGGTGGTACATGACCCCAGTCAAGCTTGCAAAAATATACCATTTGCATGACAATATATGTTGGAAATGTAAGGAGACTGAAGGAACATTCTTTCACCTTTGGTGGACTTGCCCGAGGGTTAAGGCCTTCTGGGAAGAATACTCATCGCAAAACACTGGAAGACACAAGATTTGTCCACGCTGGAAGAATGGCAGACGCAATTGATAGACTACATGGAGTTGGCTGAAATGACTGGCAGAATTCGAGATTTGGGAGAAGAGACAGTGGAAGAGGATTGGAAAAAGTTTAAGGACTATTTACAAAAACACTATAAATTGTATGAATGTTAAGAAAATGCACGATAGAAACCAACATGGCATCAGCAATTTTAGTTGAAAGATATTATGAGAATAAGTGATGTTTAAGTAAAAGATGAATTTTGAAACAATATTATGTTTAAACTAAGCAGTTAAGCACATGATAAAAATATCAAAAGTCTGAGACATAATATTTGAGAATTACAAAATAAGAATTGAAACAAGGCAATAAATTGCTGTTTATAACTTTATTACCGAGAATGCAGGAAAGGGAGATGTGAGGAAGTCCAAAGGCTATGGAAATATGATTTATGGATAGTGGTTCTTGCTGTATTTCTCTGTTCTATGTTTATCTCTTTGTTTGTTTCTGTTTTCTTTTGATTGTTATTTTTTGGTGATGGTATTTTATATGTTTGGTGATTTCTTTTTTGTTAAAAATTTGCAATAAATATCTTTTTTTTAAAAAAAAGGAGTCCCGGGTCGCTTGGCAGGCACTGGAGAAGGCGTTTGTAGCCACAGTGGGAGCCAAAGACCGAGAGGGGACTGTGAGCCCAGTGGGGGCTGAAAGGAGCCCAGTGAGGGCTGAAGGCAACGTTCCTGGAAGCTGTTCCTATGCTTCAACACATCTGTGCGATGAACAGGGAGAGAGGCAGAGAGCTGGGAGGAAAGCAGTGGCAAGCTGTTCCTCAGGAAGCTGGGCACCCAGGAGTGGGGGTGCAGACAGCAGCTGTAAGAGCTCTGTGAAAGCCAAAGTCTCCAAGAGTTGTTTTCGCCGTGAGAGCTGTTCTGCAGGGGCTCAGGAATGCAAGGTCAGCCGGCAGAGAAAGCAAATAAGCAAAGGTTCTCAGACAGCGAAGCATGAGAACACTGGCAAAGGCCCTAGTGGGGGCGGAAGTGTTTCCATGGCAATGTTGGAATGTCAACAATCAGCCACTCTCTCTTTTATCGTGGACAATGGAGCGACTCACACTCTAGTGCCATCTGGTGGGCTTCTTTGAAACTGCAAGTCTGAAAAGTGGACGATATGTGTCATTGGCTGATGGATCGAAGAGACAGTTAACTGAGACTGGCATGTTGTATTGTTCTTTTCTAGATCATGAAGTCCAAGCTTTTGTGGTTCCTGAGATCGCCAACTGTCTTTTAAGTGTGTCCGCTCTTGTAGCTGATGGCTTCAGTGTAAAGTTTGCAAATAACGTGTTCTTTTTTCAGGGATGGGAAGAAGCTATACAGTACTGAGTGCAAAGATAGGCTGTTCATGGTGGACATGCCTATTGCTAATGTTGCTGTTGTGAACCCCCTGAAGAGGCACAAGTGCAATGCGCAAACGTGCCACTACACAATGGTTGCGTACATCTTTGGCACAGGAGATTTTCCCACACAGGGTGGTCCTACGTTAACAAAGCCCCAAAGAATACTGAGGGGTGTAAGTTTAAGGGATGTGACAAGTTCTTAGATTGCAGAGCCTGTAAACAATCTAAGGTAACCACATGCACATATCCTAGATCCACTAGAAAGAGCAGCAGGCCCTTTGAGCTAGTCCATGCAGATTTGTGTGGCCCCATGCAGGTAGTGTCTTTGGGTGGATCCAAACACGTTCTGTTGCTGATCGATGATTTTTCGAAAAACTCATGGATTTTTATGATCTGACACGAGTGAGGCTGCTGCATTGATTAAAGATTGGATCACAGCAGTAGAGATAAGATTTTCCACGAGATTGGTGTCCTTTCAAAGTGATAGAGGCTCCTCTTATACATGGGTAGTGCTGAGGGGGGACGGGCGGTTGGTTGTAGCCACCAGGAGGAGATTTCCAGCAGTGATTTCTTTGCTGTGGAAAGGGCTGTTGTTGATTGGCTGCTGCTGTGGCAATCGGGCAGACGATAGGTGACTTGGTTGATGCGTGCAGTTTGATCAATGGCTACCCCCCCAAAAAAGCTCAACTCTGGGCAATCCCCTCCCAAAAAAGCTTAACAAGTCTTGGCAATCTCTCCCCATTTTCTAAATACTGAGTACCCAACTGTCTTATACACGGGGACATGTTTTTTTTGTTTTTTTAAATATATATTTTATTCAGGATTTTCTTGTTTTACAGAAGTGTAGTGCCTCGCATTTTTTTTTCATGTAACATTTTTACAAATCCGTCTCATTTGTTGAGGCATTAGGGGGAGAAGAAAAGAAAAAAGAAAAAAGAGAGGGGGTGGAGGGAGGGAGGATGGATAGGGGTGGGGTCGGGTGGCGGTGTTTCTATTATGTTTAATGTATGTAGAGTTTGGTGTCAGCGTTGCTTGTGTTGTTCACTTGTGTTCCTTTGGTGGTGAGAGAGGTTGGGGTTGGCCTAGGGTGTGATTGTTTGCTTGCGATTGGCTGTGGTGATCTTTGTTTTCATGTGTGGGTGAGGTGGGTGGGTGTTTTGGATCAGGTTAGCCATATTGATTTGTATGCTGTTGGTGGATTATTGTCACTGTCCTGTTGGGCTGTGTATGTGATAAAGGGGAGCCATACCGGGATGAAGGCGTCTTCTTCTGTTTGTCCCCGTGTCAGTTTCAGTTTGTTAGTTAATTTTTCTAGTAGGGCTGTTTCCCATACTATTTGGTACCATTGGTCCATGCTTACTCCTGACAGGTCTCTCCAGTGTCTGGTTATGGTGTTTCTGGCTGCTGAAAGTAGGTGGGTTATGAGTTCTTTGTGGTGTAAATGGGCATTGTTGTCTTGGAAGATGTTTAGTAGGGCCAATTCTGGGGTGATGTCTATTACTTGCATAGTTATTTTACATATTTCTTGTATGGCTGTTGTCCAGAATAGTTGGATTTTGGGACATTCCCACCACATGTGGAGGTATGTGCCTGTGGAGGTGCACCCTCTCCAGCATTTTGGTGAGGTTCCTGGGTGTATTAGCGCTAGTTTCCTTGGTGTTAGGTACCACCTGCAGGTGAGTTTCAGTGTGAGTTCTTTTCTTTTCATTGATATGGATTTAAAGGGGGGTTTAGACCACATTCTGGTCCATTGGGTGGGGTTAATCTCATAGCCTATGTCATTCTCCCATTGTTTTTTGATTGCGTCTAGGGGATTTGCGGGATTTTGGAGTAGTATTTTGTATATTGCGGATACCGTCCCTTTACCGTTTCCTTTTGTTGTTAGGAGGAGGTTTTCGAAGGTTGTCAGGGGCCTAGTTGCTGCTGATTTTACTGTTGGGTTGTTTAAGAGGGCATGTAGTTGGTGTTGTGTTAACCAGGGCATTTGGGTGTCTTCTAGTTTGTCTTGTATTTCTTGTGTTGACAAGGGTTCGTTATTTTTATAAAAGTCTATTAGGCGATATAAGCCTTTGGTTCGCCAGGTTTTTATCTTGAGGTTTTGTGCTGCATGGTGGAATAATGGGTGGTACGCCAGGGGGATTAGTGGGGATGGGGTTGGGGATAGTTTGCCTATTTGTGTTTTCCATGCTTTGAGCATGGTCTGTGTGTACCTGTTAAGTGTTGTGGGAATTTTCTTTAGTTTGTTTGGGAGGAGTGGGTATGCTGTGGTGCAGGTGTTTTCAATTGTGTCCCTCTCTAGGTGTACCCATTGTTTTGTCTCATCTTCTAGTATATATGGGATTATATGGCATATTTGGTTGGCATTGTAATATGTTTCTATGTTGGGGATTCCCCATCCTCCTTCTGAGGTGGGGAGGTGCAGATATTTGGGGCTTATTCTTAGTTTTTTATGTGAGAAGATGAAAGAGTGTAGTTTTCTCTGCCAACTGCGAAGTTGGGTTGAGGGGATCCAGATTGGGAGGGTTTGGAATAGGTAGGTTAGTTTTGGGAGTGTGATCATTTTGATCAGGGCTATTTTGTCTGAGAGAGTGAAGTTCATGTTGTTCCATCTCTTTAGGTCTTTGTTAATTTGTCGCCACAGGGGCTTGTAGTTGTGGAGGTACAATTTATTGAGGTTTCTGGTTATTTGTACCCCTAGGTATCTGAACTTGGTGTGGCAAAGTTTTATTTTGGTGACCTTCGTGAGTTCTTTTTGGGTGTGAGGAGGGGTGTTGAAGCACGTAGCTTCTGACTTTGTAAAATTTACCTGTAGGCCCGACACCATTGCAAATGTGTTGAGTTCTCTGGTTAGGGAGGTTGCTGTGCTTATGGGGTCTGGTGTTGTGACCATTAGGTCATCTGCAAAGAGCCCTAATTTATAGGTTCTGCCTTTTATTTCCACTCCCTTGATGTCTGTGGCTGCTCGGATGCGGATTGCTAGGGGTTCCAGAGCCAGGATAAATAAGAAGGGAGACAGTGGGCATCCTTGTTTCGTGCCTCTTTGGATAGCTATAGTGTTAGAATCCATATTGTTAGTTCTGCATTTTGCTGAGGCTTGGGAGTATATTTGTTTGAGGGTTTGTAGGAAGTTGGGGCCAAATTTCATGTTAGTTAGTACTGCTAGTATGTATTTCCACTCCAAGCAATCAAAGGCTTTGAGGATGTCTAGGGACATAATTGTCAATGGGAGTTTGGTTGCCTTGCTGTGTTCGATCAGGTTCAGTAGTTTCCTGATGGGGTCTGTTATATTGCAGCCAGGGACAAAGCCAGTCTGGTCTGGGACTATTAACTTGTGTAGGAAGATTTTTAGGCGGTTGGCCAAGATTGATGTGAAGATCTTGTAGTCTTGGTTTATTAATGAGATTGGGCGGTATGATTCTACTTTGAGGCTGTCTTTTAGTGGTTTTGGGATGCAGACTATTCTGGAGTGGGTCCAGGTTTTGGGGATGGGGCCCCCTTTTATGATGTCGTTGAATAGGCGGGTCATGTAGGGCATCAAGGGTTCTTTGAATTTCTTATAGAATTCTGCTGTGAAGCCGTCTGGGCCTGGGGCTTTGTGTGGTTTCAGGTTTTTGAGGACCGCATCTATTTCCTCTGGGGTGATAGGGCTGTCCATGAATTCCTGTTCCTCATCAGTTAGGGTAGGCATGTTTAGTCCTGCTAGAAATGTTCTGATTTCCTTCTCTGGTGGGTTATGGGAGGTGTATAGGTTGGAGTAGAATTCTGCAAATTCTGAGGTTATTTCTTCGGGGGAGAATGTTATGTTGCCGTCTTTTTTGGTGATGCAGTGTATTCTTGTTTTGAGTGCTTTTTTCCTACATCTATTTGCTAGTAATCTGGAGTTTTTCCCTCCATATTCGTAGAAACGTTGTTTAGAGTATAGAATGTTGATCATTGTTTTGTTAATTTCTAGGGAGTCTAGTTCTCTCCTTTTTTGTTCTATAAGTTTGAGGAGTTTTTTAGATCCTGTTTGTTTGTAGCGTGATGAGAGGGCTATGATGTCTTGTTCTGTTTTGCTAATTTTTGAGGAGGTTTGTTTTTTAAGGAATGTTTTCTCTTTTATGCAAGCTCCTCTGGTGACCGCTTTCATTGCGTCCCATAGGAGGGGGGTTGTTATATTGTTTACATCGTTTTCTTTGAAGTAGTTTTGGAGGGTTTTTGTGAGACTCTCTCTAATTTGTTTGTTTGTCGTTAGGATGGGACTGAAGGACTATGATGGGGTGGTTTGTGTTCCTTCTCCTATTTTAACAATGACTTCTACTGGGGCGTGGTCTGTGATTTCAATGTTACCTATGTTTGTTGATTCTACTGAGGGGATCAGACCCTGTGTGAGTAGAATGCTGTCCAGTCTGGACACTGTATCATGGCGTCCCGATTGGAATGTATGGCTGATGTCTCCTGGGTTTTGCTTACCCCAAATGTCGTAGAGACCCCTGTTTTTTAGCATTTTTAGTAACTTGTAAGAGTTCCTGGTTGTTGGGGGTTTCCTTCGGAGGAAGGTTGCCCATGGGGTTGTGGGGTGGATATCTTTCAGAGATATACCTTTCATATTCAGATTGAGGTCCCCTCCTAGGATTGCTTCCCCTTCAGAGAAGGAGAGGAATTTGTTTAGTGTCTTCTGGAAGAATTCCAATTGTTTCGTGTTTGGGGCGTATATGGAGCCGATTGTCAGTTTGATTTTGCCATCTAGTGTCCCTTTAGCGAAAATGAATCTGCCTTTTTTGTCCTTGAGGACTGTTGTGGCAGTGAAGTTCAGGTCTCTACTGAGTATTATGGCTACCCCACGAGCTTTCCCTGAGCCTCGTGTGACCCACTGTTGACTGAAGCGGGGGTCGCTCAGGAGTTTGCTGCCTTTGGGTGGGTTGTGTATTTCTTGTAGGAAGGTGATGTGTGGTTTCATAGTGTTTATGTATGAGGTGATGCATTTCCTTTTGATGGGGTTTCCCAGCCCCCTCACGTTTAATGTAATTGCTTTTAGGTTAGCCATCTTGCTTATCTATTATGTGGGGCGATTCCCTGCCAACCCGTTAGGGTTGTCTTGTGTCTCTCTCTTCGTGTTGTTTAAAGGACCAGTGGGGTTGCGCTGACCTAGGGTGTGGTGGGTGGGGGGGCTAATGGGATTAGAGTAAGATTTGGGTTAAAGAGTAGGGGGTAGGTTGTAGAGAGTTTCCTATATGTAGTCATATAGGTGTTTGTTTGGGGTATTTTAGGCCATCTGGCATTTAGCCAGTTGGTCCTAGGTCTCAGCTGGTGTGGAAGGCCGTGTTCAAGGACAGGCCATCCCCCCTGTTGTTTGCGATAGGGGGTGATCAGTGAGACAGTGTGAAGTGACTTTGTAACGTCGCTGTCAGGTATAAGGTTCATGAGCAATGTTGCCAATGTTATGAGCAACATTGTTGGTGTGTTGGGGTGGGGATGTGGGTGTTGGTACGCTCTGGTGCCACCATAGTGCTGGTTGGGTATCAGATTTTAGCCTGATTGTGGGTTGTGTTATTAAGGTTGGAGGAGTTGTTTTTCCCTAGTATGGAGTATGGGGGTGTTGAAGGTGTGGGTGATGGGGAATGTGGTTGAGGTCGTCTGGACTGGTGTTGGGGTGGGGATTCCTGTGGGGGTGCGGGGCTGGGGGGGATGTTGATGGTGTTAACTAAATCTGTGGTTTTTTTTGGGGGGGGAGAGGGGAAAAAAGGGGGGAATCACCAGTCCTTCAGTTTGTGGTTTTTCCTGGTTGCTTCATTCAGCTGGGGTTGTTGTTGTTGTAGGGTTGTCCATCTGCGATGAATTGGTTTGGTTAATCTTGGTCTGGTTTCTTGTGTCGTATGGTCAGCGGGACGGTTCTGAGCATGATGCTTGCCTGTATTGGTTTTCGTTGTTGTGCCGCTTCTGTTGTTTCTTTTTCTTCTGTACCGTTGTCCAGTTGTTTGCTGTTGTTTCCTCGTGGTTGGGGCTGTCACTTGGTGGGTTTGTCGGTTGCCATTCCAGTGGGAGGTCAAGTTCAATGTTCTTTAGTAGTTGCAGGGCCTCAGGTATGTTGGTAGCCATGTGTTGCGTTGTATTGGTTGTTACAATGAGGCGGAAGGGGAAGCCCCATCGGTATTTGATCCCTGCTTGTTGGAGACGCTGGGTGCATGGGCGCAGGCTTTTCCTCCGGTTTAGGGTATCCTGAGATAGGTCCTGTAAGGCCAGAATAGGGGTTTCTCCATATCGAAGGTTGGTTGAGTTTTTGAGGTGGTGCCATACCTCTTCCTTCTTTTTGTAGCGTGTGAAGCATACAATGATGTCTCTTGGGGGGGGGCGCTGGGTTTTGGCATAGGTTTTAGGGCTCTGTGAGCCCTCTCCAAGTCATTTGCCTCAAGTTTCAGGCTTGGGATTGTGTTTTTCAGCCAGCGTATAATTAGGTCTGCTGGGCTTTTCTCCTCTGTTTTTTCAGGAAAGTTGCGGAAGCGGATGTTACAACGTCTATTGCGGTCTTCAAGGTTGGCTTGCTTAATTTTCATCTCTCTGTGTTCTGCTTCCATTTGGTTTACCAGTTCGTCCAGTTTCTTGTTCACACGTGCATTCTCTTCCCGGTATTGCTCTATTATTCTTTCTTGCATTTGGTTCTTGTTCTCTAGAGCTTCCACTTTGGAGGTTAGATTGTTGATTAGTACCTGCATGGGAGCCATTGTGGCTTTCAGTGTTTCTTCTAGTCTTGCTTCCATTTCCCTCAGATCTCGTTTCGTTATTGGGTGGTCATCGTCTTGAAGGGGAGTTACCGTCTTAGCATTGTTTGCCATCTCCCTGGTTGGTGTCGTCTTAGTCTCCCTGATTTTGGTTTGAGGTTGGCTTGGCGTCCTCTTGGGGTAGGGCGTGTGGTGGTTAGGAGTTGTGGCAGTGGTGATTCCTGGGTATTGTTGGGTTGCTGAGCTGATCAGGCTTTGTTGGTTGGTGGCTTCTACAGAGCGTTTGGATTAGGTGGTCATTTGTGTCACTTCTAGTCTGTGTTTTAAGAACTTCTTTAGGGCTTCTGTAGATGCCTCAGCGGTGCCGCCGAGGCGGGGGGGGGCAGGTAAGCAGAGATGGGTAGACTAACGGACAGACAGTTCATATAAAGGGAGGGGGGTTAGCAGGTAGAGATGCAAGAGATTGGAGGGGTGGGGCCAGGGGAAATATGTGTTAGGAGGGGGTTGTATGTGCCCAAAAGGGGTATTGGGGTCCAGTTAAGGTGGAAGTTGGGGTTGGGAGTACGCTCAGAAACAGAGACAGACAAATAGGCTATATGTAAAGGGTGGAGGGAGAAGAAAGGGAAGAAGAAGAAAGAAAGAAGAAGGGGGGAGGCGGGGGGAGAGGGGAGATTGGAGTAAAAGAGAAGGGAGAGGGAGAGACAAAAAGAGTTGAAAGAGAGAGGAGAGATAGTACAGTAATATCAGCGGTAAAGATTCAAATAAAGGGTGGCTGCAGCAGCAGTGGACCCTATTTTAAAAGGAAAAGAGATAAAAGTAGGTATATGGGGGGGAGGGATAAAAAAGGTGTGTGTGTGTAGTTTCTCCTTTGTTATGCTGCTTCTTCGTGTTTCCCGGTGGGGCTCAGCCACAGTGTTGTTTTTTCGGAGCCTTTTTTGCCTTCCCGTGCTCACCTACCTCTCCTCTGCTTTTTTAAGGGGGGAGGGAGGGGGAGGAAGGGGTTAAAAAAAAGGAAGGGGGTTAAAAAAAAGGGAAGGGAAAAAAGGTAGTTTCTCCTTTGTTATGCTGCTTCTTTGTGTTTCCCGGTGGGGCTCAGCCACGTGTTGTTTTTTCAGAGCCTTTTTTGCCTTCCCTACACGGGGACATGTTATACACGGAAAAATGTGGTACCATTCCCTCTCGTCCGCCTCATTTACTCCTCTCTCTTTCCCAAGAGCTCTCAGATGAAAACTTCGGGGAATTGTTGACAGGTAAGAAGATGCTGGGAGGAAGAACATTCAGAGAAACTTTGGAGATGATGGATGAGAGGGAAATTTTAGACACCATCCTCCAACGCCCCCATCCAGGTGTGTGTGATGCAGGTTGGTTGATTGAACTCATGAGCTTTCATGATTTCTATGGTGTAGACAGTGTATACAAAAGGATTTAGGCAGATTCCTGTTTTTCCCATGTTTATTGATGGCTATGTATTGTTTGTTTTTCTGATTTTTCAGGAAGACTTTGAGTGATGCCTAGAGCAGATCCATAAGAGAGGAAACGAAGACAGGATTTTGGGTGTTTTCCGGTACTTTGCATATATAAGTGTGATTGTATAGCCTTGTTTTGAATAAAGTCATTCAACTTGTGAATTGGTCTGTGTGTGTACTGTAGACTTCGTAGATGGCACTGTATAGCCACAGACAACTATGACATTTCTTATTAGTATCAAAGTTTTGCAGATACATTGGTACAAATAAAGAAATACACAATTTTTTGTCAGCATTGAAAAGTAAAGATACAGAAGGTAACAGATACAAAATACAGATACAGTAATACAGATACGTGAAATTTCAGTAAAAACTTAGTGACACAGTACAAGTGTATAGATGCAACGATGCAACAAATGTAATGTCAGCAGACGAACCTTGAGGGAATTTTTCGAGGGACTTTATAACTCACTTTATGATCGTTTATTATTCTTATAACAGGACCATAGAATAATCTACCAACTAAACCCGGAGTTGGCAAACTTTTCTGCCGGCGGGCCAGATCGCCAACGTGAGCACGCACACTTGTGCACATGCGCCCACGCCCGCCTCTCTTTCCCCGCTGGCTTTCGGAGCCACAGCGGGGGGGGGGGGAGAGTTTGCAGCTTCCTATTGGCTGCAGGAGCTTCCTGCAGCCAATAGGAAGCTGTGGCTGCGTCCTGGAAGTCAGTCCCCATGCGGAGGAACTGGAGCAGCACGGCGGTTTAGCTCCGTGTGGTGACTGACCGAGCGGGCGGCAATGGCTTCCTATCCTGCAGTCAATAGGATGCCATTGCTGCCCGCTCAGTCAGTCCTCGTGCCAAGCTAAACCGGACCTACAACCAATTTTCAAACAGGCACGTGCCTACATACGCCGCCCTGACACCAAGGAAAGAGCAATTGGGATGGCTTGCTTCACGGAGGTGAGAGTCGGAAACGGGGAATGCATGCAGGCGCTCCTGCTTTGAAACAACTGCACCCAGGCAGGCAAGGAAAGCAGAGGGTGTAAGAAGGTCTCCTGCGCCACCATTGATGGCTGGCAGGCCTGCACTCTGCCTAGGGCAGCAATTTCTACAGGCCTTAGATAACAGCTGAGGGCAGTGTGCATTAACTAACTCCTTGCGCTTTGCTCCCCCTTTCTTCCCGCCCGGGGGGCCCTGCCCTCTGCCTGCCCCTCAGAGCCAGCATGGCACACGGGGCTGGGCTTTAGTGGCCGCAGCCTCTTCTCATCCTCACCTGCTTTCCAGCGGCCTCTACAACAGCCTTTCTCAACCTGTGGGTCCCCAGATGTCGCTGGACTACAACTCCCATCACCTCTAGCTAGCAAGGCCAGAGCTCAGGGATGATGGGAGTTGTAGTCCAACAAAATCTGGGGATCCACAGGTTGAGAACCGCTGCTCTACCAGCTGCCCAAGGGAGGAGACCAGCAGCAGTGACCACGGAGATGCCATGGAGGGGCAACGAGAGGCCCCCTCACAGCCTCCACTGTCATTGGGGACAAGCACTCATCCTCCTCCCCAAGCTCGGTGGCGGTAGCTCTGGCAGGGAAAACAGGGACATTCCGGAATTAAATCAGAAGCCGGTTGGCTTTCATAATACCGGGGCTATCCCTAGAAAATCAGGACAAACTTGGAGGGTATGGGGTAGTGAACTTTGATTTTCATGGCACTTTCTTTGGCCTTGCACCCCATCAAGTGTTTTCTTTCTCAGCTCCTTTTTCACCGGGAGATTGGCTGCCTCTGCAGCAGAGAGAACATTGTGGACACTCTCCAAGAGTGGCTGGTGGCACCCAACCCCCTGATGCAGATGGGCGGCCTGCGAGGACTAAGCCATATTCTACAGGAACCGCTGGCGGTAAGAAATTGGTGGCAAGGGGCACATTATGAAGCAGTGTACAAATTAACCTAACAACGCCTTGCCTTTCAATGAGCCAGTTGAAAGGAGATTCCCTTATTCTGCTGCAGCCTTATTCTCAGGTGCAGACCAGCATAGGCAGGAAGCTGCCTTAAAGAGAGTCAGGCCAATGGCCTGGCTATCTCAGGGTTGCCTACACTGGTCAGCAGCAGAAAGGCTAATCTGGCACCTTGGTTGCCTTTCTGTCCACTCCCATCCCCAGGTGTCAAGATACAACCAGAAACTGCCAGCCACCTTAAGGGATCTCACAGAGTTGCTGAGGAGCACCAGGCCCGAACATCGGGAGACAGCAGCCGTATTGATAGGTAATTGAAAACAAAGCTCTTAAGATGAAGGGGGGGTTTTAGGGCAGAAGTGGGATTTCAGCTAAAAAAACCTGGAGGCTGAGAGGCAGGGATGCAACTCCTGACTCTGTCCAAAGAAGAGCGCTAAAGGGAGGCTGCACCCAGAAAGTAGCTTTACTCTGCCTCTCTCCATCAGGCTTGGGGGCGCCTGACAGACCCTAGAAAGGACTGCTGCTGCTGCCACTGTCACCCAGGACTGCGTGCCAGGAGCCTGAGGGCCCTGCCCTGCCTCTCCACCTGGCTTGGGGGGACCTCACAGGCCCTAGAAAGGACTGCTGCTGCTGTCACCCAGGACTGCCTGCCAGGAGCCTGAGGGCCCTGTCCTGCCTCTCTCCACCTGGCTTGGGGGGACCTCACAGGCCCTAGAAAGGACTGCTGCTGCTGCCACCCAGGACTGCCTGCCAGGAGCCTGAGGGTCCTGCTCTGCCCTGCCTCTCTCCACCTGGCTGGGGGACGTGGCGCTGACAGGCTTCACAAGGACTGCGGCTGCTACTCGGCAGAGGGCTCCTCTTTTTAATAGTTTTAAATTATATTTTATCTGTGGCCTTTTAGATTGTGCTTTTTTGGTATGTTCTTTTGTTTGTGTGTTTCTTTCTCTGTTGGGGGTGGGTGGGTATTGGGTTGTGGATAGGTATAGTTTTGATCTTAAGGCGAGAGGGTCAGGGCAGCTTGGGAGTGGGCCCCAGCCAACAGAATGGCTGGGCATGTTCCACAGGGGGTGGGTTGTCCTGGGACATCCGATCTCAGTTATCACGGGCAGCAGGAGGAGTTACGCTAAGTCCAGACCATATCATTACTGAGGAGGCAGGTTTAGTTGTTGTTTGAAGACTATCCCTGCCTCCGGGTCTGGTCTTGACCAGAAGGATACCGGAATCAGCAAGCGAGACCCACGTGACTTTAAGGTGCTGCTGTGCAATCTCAGGAAGATCTTGTTTGGGTCCAGCCTGCTCACGAAGGAATCGGCCTCCTCAGCTGCTCCGTGTTGACAGTGGATGGGCTTGTACGTGTTGAACCTTGCCGGAAAAGGAGAAGGTAAAGTGAGGAGCAAGAAACAGCACTTCCTGCCACCCAGAACTGCCTGCCAGGAGCCTGAGGGCCCTCGTCTTGAAAAGGATGTTGGAAAAAGTTCAGAAAAGGGCAACCAAAATTATCAAGGGGGTGGAGTAAATCCCCTATGAAGGAAGGTGGCCAAGGCTAGGACTTTTTGGTTAGGAGAAAAGGCAAGTAAGAGGCAGCACGATAGAAGTTTATGAGGTTTGGCATGGCACAGAGGAAGTGAAGGGAGTATCTCATTGGGAGATGCAGGACAGGCAAAAGAAAGGTAAATCAGGGAACTCAAAGGATCCCAAACAAGCATGGCTCTGGAACGCAAAGGCCATCCTGACGCAGAGGACTTTAGGCTCCTAGCCCTGTCTGTCAAATTGTCCATCTGGTAACTATAAAAAATTGGTGATAAAAAAAATGCTGCACACGGCAGGGAAGGAAGGTGAGCGATGGAAGGGTGGAGGTGTCTCCAGGCCTGACTCCTGGCTTGTTATCTGCCGGCCGTGGGACCGGAGGCCTCCGTCAGGAATCCCGCTAGATGGGTTCAGGGACAGAAGGGGGGTCTGCTTGGGATGGAGCAGATCCCTAATTCAATCCCTGGATGACCTGCTAAATTATTATTATTATTACCCTTTGCAAGGCTTTCTTGGCATAGAGCTGCAGAAGAGATATCACACCACAGCATGATAATATCCTAAACTCATGTTGCATGGTGTATCTGAGGGAAGAATCATGCTTCAGTGTCTGAGTGTGTGTGTTGGATGCAGAGTTCACTCCCTGGGGATCTCCAAGTGGGGCTGAGAACAGCTGCTGCCCTCCAAATCCTGGAGAGCCAGTGTCTAAATGCCTCTCTGGGAAAGTGGGAGTGATGCAGAACAGAGCAAAGGAATGGAAGGATTCGTTCAGAGGGGAGAGCATTCATGTCACATGCAAATCCCCACTGGTATCTCCAAGGAGGGCTGGGAGAGACCCCCCGCTATGCCACCTGAAGCTCTGGAGAGCAGCAGCCAGTCAGTGTAGAGGTTGTGTGGCATAGTGGTAAGAGCAGTGTTTCTCAAACATGGGTCCAGACAACAGCTGGGGACCCAAGTTTGAGACACACTGGATTAGAATGTCGGTCTGGGGCCTGGGACACCTGGGTTCAAATTCCCGTTTGGCCATGAAGCTCACTGGGTGACCGTGGGCCAATCACTCACTCTGCTGCCTGACCTCCTTTGCAGGGCTTTTGTGAAGACAGAATGGGCAGGAGCGGCAGACCCTAGAAAAAGGGACGGGCCATTTGTCGTTCTCTCACCTTAGCCTGGGGGCTGATGCCGTAGCTAGTGAAGGCATACTGCCAATGGGGCAGTCCCAGGTGGTGATCAGGCACCAGGTGAAAACGTTCCTCTTCAACCAAGCCTTTGGCTGATTGATAGCCAATACCTTTCTAAATGTGCTGGGTGAGGGGGATGTTTGCTTTTCTTCTTGTTTTTATTATGCATATACAGATACAGTCATTTTATGTAGTGAACCGCCCTGAGATCTGTGGATGAAGGGCGGTATACAAATTTTAATAATAATATTAACAACAACAACAGCAACAAAGCATAGCTTGCTCTTCAGGAAAACCTCATCACAGGCCATCATAGATGACAGCCTTTGTCAACCTAGTGCCCTCCAGATGTTCTGGACTACAAAGCTCATCACTCTCAGCCAGCACAACGGTCTGGTGCTAGGAACAGTAGTCCAAAACATCTCCCACAAAGACAAAAGCTAACTGGGGTTTGCAGATGGGGCTGATTTGTGCAGGCAGCTCCTGGGCTTCTGGTATCACACAACATACCCTGCTTGGTGTTCTTGTACACAAGGCAGACCTTCCCATTCCCTCCGCATGGGTCCAGCTCAAACACCAGGCTCCGCAAGTCCAAGTGAGGTTTCTCCAGCTGACCCCCCTTACCTCTGGGGAGAAAGAAAAGGCTGAGCGAGGCAGGCAGGCATTCTCATCGGGTGCAAGGCAAGGAATACTCAAACCAGGCAGAGCTTGAGAAGCTGGGCGTCCGTGGGCCTTGTGTATAAGGTCACGGATACTTTTGGTGGGGTAGCAGGGGAGGTGGAGAGGAGAACCGAGGTCTCCCATGGACAAAGGGGTGAGGTGGGGCCGTACCTTCTTCATCATTGCTGTCCTCCAAGGCAGCCAGCGTGGGGGCATTGGGCAAGGCATAGATGGGTGATGCTCTGACTTGGTTTAACTAGGAGATGCTGTTGATGGTCATGCAGCCAAGGGGCATCAGGTTGTCTGGAAGAAAGGCAGCCATTACTAAGTTGCTGGCATGGATGCCACAATTCTGTAGGTGCACAGAAGGCTCACAGAACATGGTGCCCTTTGAAGAATCTCAGCTTGCTTTTTACTCACATTCTTCATGAACTAAAATCCATTCACTTATCTTCTGCCAATACATTTAAAATTAAACTTTTGAAATACATTTTAGCTTCTTGCGCCCACATACTCTCATCTACCAGGTTCAGATTAGAGATCTCACTTTTGGAGCCTTAAAGATGTTAGAATCATAGAACTGCAGAGTTGGGAGGAATCCTAAGGGTCATCTAGCCCAGCCCCCTGAAATGCAGGAAAATGAAGGTGGCCCTTATGAGGATCAAACCTGTAACCTTGGCATTATCAGCACCACGCTCTAACCAACCATGGTAACTAGTGCAGGATGGCCGCCTTTTGTAGAACTGCGATACGAGGTCTCCAGGATCCAACTCACTTTGCCTCTGGGAGCCTGGAGGTCTGAGCCTCCATTTCTAGCTTGATACAGAAGTAGGACAATTTCCTGCTGCGAGTAGGACGCTTAATTCTGGTGCCAAGGATGGAAAGGACGCTGGGAGGGAGTGACGAACAGGCTATGGGTCTGTTTTGCAGGGTCACGAGACATGGGGTCACTTGGTGAAGGGGAGAGGCTATGGAGGCAGACGATATCATAAACAGGACACGTCCCCCAAGACATACAGGCACCTCAAGGGCCCTGTCTTCCCCATGCATAAACAGGACACCTCAAGGGCCATGCAATATATGTCTCCCACCCACCACCAGCCCCGTCTTCCCCATGACGGCAGCCACCAAAGTTTCCAAAACTTCCACCAAAGGGAACCACAAAGAAAAGCTGAAATCAGCTGCAGCAGCTCAGAGTTGACGGGGAAGCCGGGAAGCCCCGAGTTCAAGTCTCCCTTCAGCGGGACTATTCGGGTTGCTACGCTGTGAGACTTCGAGGGAGCCAGGGGGGAATTTAACATACTAGCATTTGTACTGGAACACGAAGCCGCCCTGTTCAGCCCTCTCTCTCTCCCTCCAGCGACGCTCCCCGGCCCCTCACAACAGCCCTGCAGAGTAGGGCGAGGGGCGAGAGAGAGAGCGAGGCTGGCAGGCCCAGGTCCCCCCGCCCTGGGAGTGGGGGCTTCCCCGTAACCCCCGGGCCTGGCTCCGCACTCGGCGGGGCTCGTTTCCTGAGGCAACGGAGGCGGCTCTCTGCACAGGCTCAGGAACCACGGCAGCCTTTGCCACCGTTTATTATCGGCCGGCCGTCAAATTGCCCCCCCCCCCGCGAGCCCCTCCTGAGGTAAAAAGACGGTCGTTACTCCAACGAGCAGCCACGTCCGCCGCCTTGAAGCAACCGCCAACCCCAACGTCTCTCCGCCCAGCCACGCCCCCGCGCCCGACTCTCGGCTCCCATTGGCTGACGGGGACCGGGGTTCGCCCAGATACGGAGTCGGAGGAGCCGGCCAATGGGGAGGACTCAGAACGGGCGGGGGGGAGAAAGGGAGGAGGGGCCGACTCTCCCATTGCCTTCTGGGACTCGTAGTGCCTGCTCTCCATTCCTCCCCCCCCTACAGAACGGCCATCGAAAGGAACTGAATGAAACGGAGGACTGCGATTCCCGAAAGCCACCGCGGCGGGGCTTCTGAGCTACGGATCGTGAGAGGAGTCAAAAAACGCCCACCTGCTGCTGTCCCTGCGCGTACAGGTGTGCAGGTGGTCAGGGGCTGATGCGGGAGGGAGGAGGAAGAGGATGGAGGAGAAGGCCCTGCGCAGCGGGAGCAGCTCCAGCAGCACCAAGCCCCACCTGGAGAAGCTCACCCTGGGGGTGACCCGCATCCTAGGTAAGGTGGAGGTGGCATGCCTGGTTGCCATGGAAACGGCCGAGGGATGGAGCCGCAAAGAGTCTTCTTCCCTCTCTTGCTCATTGCATGGCGCTTCCTCCCCCCTCACAACAGCCCTGTGAGGGAGGCCGGGCTGAGAGGGGGGACTGCCTGCCCAGCACCCCAAATTTCTAAATTCCTTTTTGTCTCTTTCCAGGTTTCCTCATAATTACCTTTAAATATATTAACATTATTAGTTGTCAACCTATTCCCAAATATTTAACCTTTTTATGTATATTTATCTGTTTCATCTGTTCTAACTCCTTTTTATCCTGCTCCATAACAGTTTTCACTAACGGCTGGGTCTTGTTTTTATTCAGTTTAAAACCCGATACCTGTCCAAATTCCTGTTTTTCCCCTAATACTTTTGGTAATGATTTTTTACAATCTTCAACCATTATTGCAAGGTCGTCCGCAAATGCTTTCAATTTATATGCTTTATTTCCTACTTTTATTCCTCTTGTGGTTTCTTTTGCTCTTATATTCCTCATCGGGACCTCTAGCACTAAAATAAACAATAATGGTGACAAGGGGCAACCTTATCTTGTTCTTTTCAATATCTTACATTTCTCAGTAATAAAAAGAAGAAGAAGAGTTTGGATTTGATATCCCGCCTTTCACTCCCTTTTAAGGAGTCTCAAACGGCTAACATTCTCCTTTCCCTTCCTCCCCCACAACAAACACTCTGTGAGGTGAGTGGGGCTGAGAGACTTCACAGAAGTGTGACTGGCCCAAGGTCACCCAGCAGCTGCATGTAATAACATAGTCCACAATTAATCTTGCTTGTTGTTCTGAACAGATAGCATTTATTCCTCTTTTAAATGTCTCCCCAAACTTCATCTTTCTAGTACAGTGGTGTCCCGCAAGACAAATGCCTCGCAAGACGGAAAACCCACTAGACGAAAGGGTTTTCTGTTTTGGAGGTGCTTCGCAAAACGAATTTCCTATGGGCTTGCTTCGCAAGACGAAAATGTCTTGCAAGTTCCTGCAGGGTTTTTTTCCTCCCCCCCCCCTTTTTCCCAAGCCGCTAAGCCGCTTATCAGCTGATCCTAAGCCGCTTATCAGCTGATCCGCTAAGCCGCTTATCAGCTGATCCGCTAAGCCGCTTATCAGCTGATCCACTAAGCCGCTAATAGCACTAAGCCGCTAATGGGCTTGCTTCGCAAGACAAAAAAACCGCAAGACAAAGAGACTCGCGGAACGGATTCTTTTCGTCTTGCGAGGTACCACTGTATCTTATTCATAAATGCCTAAGAGATATTATCAAATGCCTTTCAGTGTCAATGAACATCAAGGACTCTTGTTTTTCATTTCTCACTTCCAGGTACTCTATAACATCAATTATATTCCTTATGTTGTCCTTCATCTGAAGTCCTGGAAGAAATCCTGCTTTATCATGATGTACTATTTCTAATAAATTCATTCTCTTTGCAAATATTTTGTAATCGTTGTTTAATAACAAGATCTGCCTGTAGTTCCTAATCAATAATAAATCTGCCTCTTGCTTCGGGATTAATGTAATAAAAGCCTCTTTTAATGTCTCTGGTACCTTACCTACGTTTAGAATTTCATTCGTTACATTTTGCTATGGTTGCACCAGAAAATTCTGTGGGGGTATTTTTGTAATATTTTACTGTCAGGCTATCAGGTCCTGGTGATTTCCTTGCTTTTGCTTGATTACGTGATTGCGTCCAAAATCTCCGACCAGCTCCTCCTCCTATGTTCCTAACCATTCAGACAATGTGTTAATTAAATACTCTTTTACATTCTCCTCCTCTTGTTCTGGGACTCCTCTAAAAAGTAAAATCATCTCCCACTGCTTCATTTCCTAAGCCGCTATTGCATCCCAGCTTGTTTCCTGAGTGGCACAGACAGGTATGAGGTTAAGATTAAAACTGGCCAGGAAAACGCAAGGGTGTTTCAAAGAGGAACTGTTTCAATCAATCAATCAATCAATCAATCAAGAGGTCTTAGAGTCCTGAATATTCTGAACCTTAATTTGCAGCAGACTGACAATGCATAGTCAAATTGACAGATATTACTGAAAATGATTGAAACATGTAGCTGTCTCAAGACTGCTGGAATGTGTCAGACCCCTTCCCAGCCCCCAATGTTTTCCCTTCCCTTTTTTTTCTTGGAGGAATTTAGGTATACTCTGTGTATGCAGGCATGTGGAAGGGATGCTACCCTTCTGAGTGTGATCAGCTCTCCATTGGATGGAGGGGGCAGGGGAGAGAAAATCATCATATAAAAACAATGGCATTTGGAAAGGGAAAAGTTGAAGTGTAAAGGTTGATTCCTAGAGAGAAAGGCAGACCACACAGAAAGCAATGTCTAGAATCTTTTTTAAGTTCTCTACAAGTGCTCTCAATTCAAATGGAAGCCCAGCTGCCTGGAAAGCTGCTCTTTGTGGCACCAGGAAAGCAAGAAGCACTGCTCCTGCTTGCCTGCCTTTTCTGAAGACCTCCTTCTGGGCATGCCAATGATCGGTCTCACTGCCTTGCCGTGTTGTTTTTTAGCATGGACAGGAGATGTTGGATGGGTACAATCTTTGGATTGATCCGACCGCCGCAGCGTCTAAGAAGCTCCTCGCTGGCCGCCACCGCAGCGTGTGAGACAGCCACATCCAAGTCACGCTGAAGGTCCAGGAGAGCTGCAATGGAAGAAGGAACATGAGAACCACAGCAGAGTCCTCCTGGATCAGGCCAATGTCCTGCGTCCTGTTCTCACAATGGACAACCAGATGCGCCCACAGGAAACGCATAAGTGGGACCCAAGCGCAAGAGCCCGGTTCCCTCCTGTGGCTTCCCGCAACTGGTGCTCAGAAGCATTTCTGCCTCTCAAAGCCATCCAGGTTGGTGGCCATCGCTCCCTCCTCTTGTAAGCTGCCCTAAGAAGACAATTATGAATCACATATAGATATTTAAAGAGATAAATTCAAAGGAGGGGCAGGGATAGGTCTGTCAGAAGCAAATGCCCCTCATGATAAGGACAGAAGGAGCTGCCTGGAACAGAGTTAGGCCCATTGAGTTGCCGAGCTCAGTATTGTTTACGTGGAAGAGGTTTCCAGGACTGGCCGTTTTTTGATGTGGAGATGAGGAGAATTGACACACACAGACACACACACCCCTACCATTGGCTCTGCTGGCTTTGGCTGATGGGAGTTGTAGTCCCAACAACATATGGAGGGGGCTGGTGTACTGGACAGGAGAATGGCAAAGCAATGGGGTTGCAATGGCAAAGAAAAGCAGCCTGGGAAGTGAGCTGGGCTCCCTGGGTAGCGCATGCCATTTTATGGGGTGAAATATGTTTAAAATATGTTTTGGGGTGTGAGGAATTAAAATATGCGATTATTTTTTGACTGAACAACATTTAGCATGGTAAGTCTATGTCTGATGAAGAAGCAGAAAAAACAGCTGTCAGGGGTTCAGGAGCAGAGGCAAGGGCAAGGGAGGAAACAGAGAGCGAGGGGGGGGAGGCAGAAGAAAGGATGAGTGATGATGACGACCCGAGATCTCCGAGTCTTTCCAGTGAATCAGAAGATTCACAGAAAGGAGCACCAGTGGCCAGGGCAAGGGGGGAACCTAGGGGGACACCCCAGGAGGAAAGGGCCAGAGGGGGCTCAGAGGGGAGCAGTTGGAAATCGGGACCAGCGTCACCAACAGAGAGCAGGGGAGAGGAAGGGAGTCAGGTATCAAGCGCTGGCAGCTCACAACAGGAGGGAGGGCACGAGTCAGGAGTGGCCACACCTCCATCAGGGAGCGAAGAAACGGTCAGACGGAAAGTGGAAGGTTGGGCGCGCGCGCCAAGTTCAAATGCACAGGAAGGTGGCGCAGTACGCAGCCCGGAAAGGGAGCCAGGTCCTAAAGCCCGGCGCAAGGAGACAGAAGGGTCCGGGGGGTCAGCATCAGAAGAGTCCCGGAAGGAAGAGACCCCGGGGGGCAGAGGGACCCAGAGAAGAACAGTCAGGCGGAAAAGGTGGAGTAAGGCTAGGATATTAAGTTGGTGTACAGGAGGCGGGGACCCAGACAGAGCTTCGCCGATCTAACCATAAGACGTAGAGTTGCACGCAGCAGCTTGAGAATGGGAACTGTAACTCAATAAAGACTTTTACTTAATGATCGCTGGCTAGCGTGATCCTCTGTGAGCTAGGATCGGGGAGCAACTCTGACAGTAAGCTCTGTCTCTATAAATTGTGGGCATCTACGGCCTCACGGAGAGGAGAGAAAGCGGGTGCCTACTAGCGAGCTCACGAACGGCAGACAACATGACGGCTGAACAGCAAATAGCGGAACTCAGAGAAGCAGTGACACGACTGAATGCCGAGGCACTTGCATCCAGGAAGAGAGAGGAGGACGCAGCTGCCGCCTACAGGGATCTCCAGGTCAGGTTGGAAGTGCTTACTAAGCAAGGGCAACTGACACCCAAACCGGAGGGGATTGGGTTGGGGAGACGAACAGGCGGTCTAGTCTCTCACTTCGATGGGAATCTGCAACAGTACCCCAACTTTAGAGCAGATGTAATGTGTGCACTGCAACTGCTGAACAAAGACTTTAGAGATGAGCAAGAGAAAGTGGGATTCATCATGTCCCATTTGCATGGAGATGCTAAAGCATGGCTGCGCAATTTGTGGAGGGATAAGGATCCGGCGCTCCAAAATGCGGATGCCTTTATTAAAGCGATGGATGGGTGCTTTTTATCAAGCATTGACGTGGATCTTGCTCGGCAGCAGATACATGGACTGAAGCAAGGGAGGGCCAGCGTAAGGCAGTACCATGCCCGCTTTTTCGCTTTGGTCAGTGCCCTGGAATGGGACAGAGATTCGGCTCCTGTAAGAGACCTGTTTCGGGAGGGCTTGCACGGCTCGGTTAAAGATGAAATTGCGAGGGGGGAGAGACCCCGGACCACGCAGGAGATCGTTCAGAGGGCGCTGGCGGTGGGGGTGCGGCTGGAAGAACGTCCGTGGAGCAGGGACGAAGGGCGTGGAGGGCGCGAACCAGCCAGGGGCTCCTCCTTCCTTCCCAGAGAAGCAGCGCGTGCGCAATCCACGCCTCCGCCAGGAGGAGGGGCGGAACCTATGGAGGTTGGAAGTGCAAGGGCTCAGTCAGCAGCCAGAGCCCTAGCACCGGCAACAGTGAAAGCGAAGCCTCCTAGAGGGAACAGGAAGTGTTATATCTGCGATGATCCACAGCATATGGCGAAAGAGTGTCCCGGGAGGCTCCACAAGCACACTGCAGCCTCAGCAATGGTAACTGCAGCAACGCAGCAAGGAGAACCACAGCAGGGAAACGACGCTGTCTGGCTGGAGGAAGAGGCACTGGGGCCCAGCCAGACGTGTCAGTGAAGCAGTCCCCAGAGATTTTACAGCCCATGGACCCCCTCCCGCCCAAGCCAGTAGTGAGGCTCACCGCATCGCTCCAGCTGCCCAATGGGATCACCATGGACGTGCCAATTACCATCGACTCGGGCAGCAATGCGGACTTTATAGGGCAGGACTTTGTCGACCGGCACGCCATACAGTTGCTGCCTGCCACGCTGCCCCTGCAGGTTGTCACGGTGGATGGCAGGGAGCTGCTAGGGGGGCAAGTGGTGAAGCAGACGCCACCAATGGTGATGCGACTTGGGAATCACAGGGAAATCATCAGCTTCAACGTCACTCAACTATCGGACACGCCCATTGTATTGGGCATGAGTTGGCTGGACAAGCACAGCCCGACGCTGGCTTGGTACCAGAGGCAGCTGACCTTCGGCTCTTCCTTTTGTGCTGAACACTGCATCGTGCCCCGGCAGGAAGGAGAGGAAGAGGAGTCACAGCTGCAGCTAGGCACGCTGCAAGCGGTTCCCCACAAGTACGCAGAATTTTTGGAGGTTTTCTGCGAGAAGGAGGCAGACAGGCTACCCCCCCACAGACCATATGACTGCAAAATTGACCTGCTGCCGGGGGCGGCGCTGCCCAAAGGGAAGCTGTATTCCATGTCTGAGGACGAACTGCAGGAACTCAAAGAGTTCATAGATCATAATTTGGAGCGCGGTTTCATCCGAGAGTCCAAGGCAGCGGGGGGCAGTCCTGTATTCTTTGTTAAGAAGCGGGACACGCCCCAAAAAAGGCTGGTCGTGGACTATCGCACCTTGAACAGTGTGACCAAGCCATCGGACTTCCCCATGCCCCGAATCGACGACCTCCTCGCAAAGGTACGGAAGGGCAGCGTGTTCACCAAGTTGGACCTGCGAGGGGCGTACAACCTCATTCGCATGCGGGAAGGAGATGAGTGGAAGACAGCCATGTTCACGCCCCTGGGCACCTACGAATATAGAGTTATGCCTTTTGGATTGCAAAATGGCTCCCACGTGTTTCAAGCGTTCATGCATCACGTGTTGGCGGGGCTCCTCTACAAAACGTGCGTCTGTTTCTTGGATGACATCCTGATCTTTTCGGAATCGCAGCAGGAGCACGACAGACACGTCAAGGAAGTGCTGAGCAGGCTACAGCAGCATAGGCTTTACGCCAAGCTGGAGAAGTGCCAGTTTGACGTGACGGAGGTGGATTTCCTGGGCTACAAGTTGTCTGACAAGGGGCTCGCCATGGACAGCGCCAAGGTTCGAGCAGTGTTGGATTGGAAAAGCCCACGCAACCGGAAGGAGGTCCAACGGTTTGTCGGCTTCGCGAACTTCTATCGCAAGTTTATCAAAGGCTTTGCTATGCAGACGGGGGCCATCACAGACACGCTCAGCTCCAAGAAAAAGAAGTTCATCTGGACGGAGCAGGCGGAGCAGTCCTTTCAGGCACTCAAGCGGCTCTTCGCGTCGGAAGAGCAACTGCTTCATGTCAACCCCGGCAGGCCGATGAGGGTGGAGACAGACGCCTCGGACAGAGCCGTGGGAGCAGTCCTGCTGCAGAAAGACCCGCAGGGGGTTTGGAGGCCGGGAGCGTTTTACTCCAGGAAGCTCAGCAAGTCCGAACAGAATTACACCATCTGGGACAGGGAGTTGCTGGCCATTCATGCAGCGTTCAAAGCGTGGCGGCACTTCCTGATCGGCGCCAAGCACACGGTGCAGGTCTGCACGGACCACAAGAATCTGGAGCACTGGCGCACGGCGCAGTTCCTGAACCAGAGGCAGATACGTTGGGCTGAGTTCTTTGCGAACTTCGACTTCCGAATAGAGTATGTCCCGGGGGACACCAACATCATGGCGGATGCTCTCTCCCGTAAGCCGCAGTATCTGGAGGAGGCAATGCCAGCGGCCGCCATGCACATCTTCGCACCAACAGTGTGGGCGTGCGCTGCGGCAACAGTTGACCTGGAGGCGGTGCGACGAGCGTTGCAGGATGACTCCTTCGCGCAAGCAAAGATGGCAGAGGTGCACAGGGGCACGGCAGCGACCGACGAGTTCCAGCTGCGAGATGGATTGCTTATCCGTAAAGGGGCCATCTACGTGCCGGGAGACGAACTTCGCGCCAAGGTACTGCAGCAGCTGCACGACGCGCCCACTGCCGGGCACTTTGGCAAGGAGAAGACGATGGAATTAGTCGCCAGAGACTTCTGGTGGCCTGGAATGAGAGGGGAAGTCGCGGACTATGTGGCGAGGTGTGACACCTGCCAGAGGGCCAAACCAGTGCACAGACCGCCGGCCGGACTGTTGGAACCGCTGCAAACTCCGTTCAAACCGTGGGAGAGAGTGGCCCTGGACTTTGTCACGGATCTGCCCAGCTCGAGGGGCAAGACGGCCGTGCTGGTGGTGGTGGACTTGTTCTCCAAGATGGCACATTTCATTCCGTGTGCTAAGGTGGCCACGGCGGAACAAACCGCCAAACTGTTCATAGACCACGTGTTCAAGGTTCACGGTCTGCCGCGGTCTATTCTGTCCGACCGAGGGCGACAGTTCATCTCGAATTTCTGGCAGAAGCTGATGGGCTTCCTGAACGTCAAGATCAACCTGGCATCGGCTAGACACCCGCAGACCAACGGGCAAGCGGAGCGGGTCAATGCCATCATGCAGCAGTACCTGAGATGTTATGCGAATCAACAGCCTGCGACGTGGGTGGATTACCTGCCTCTCGCCGAGTTCGCCTACAACAACACGAAGCACGTGTCCACGGGGGTCACGCCGTTCTTCGCCAACAACGGGAGGCACCCCAGAACCTTCCCGGGACTGGAAAGAATGGGGGAGGGGGAGCCGCAGACAGCAGATGCGTTCGCGTCAGAGTTGCAGGAGGTCCACGATCAGCTGCGGCGGCACCTGGAGCTGGCCAAACACGCATACAAGGTACAAGCGGACAAACACAGAAGGGTTGGCGAAGAGATCCATGTGGGAGACTGGGTCTGGTTAGCAGCCCATGCAGTGCCGGCCAGGTCGTTGGCGAAGAAGAAACTAGGGCATAAGCAACTGGGGCCCTACATAGTCGAAGAGCAGGTCAACCCGGTGGCTTTCAGGCTGGCGCTTCCGGAGGGTTCCAGGATGCATCCGGTGTTCCACAGATCGGTGCTCACTCCCTACAAGGCACCTCACAGATTTCAGGAACCAGGCACGGCACCAAGTCCACTCCGAGAGAGAACCGAGCAAGGGGGAGTGGCACAGGAGGAGCGCATCAACGAAGTCACAGAGATTTTGGACTCTAGATGGGGGGAAGAGGGGGTAGAATACTTTCTCGCCAAGGAGGGCACCCCGGCCAGTGCCAACAGCTGGGTGCCAGGCTACGCTCTAGACGAACCTCTGCTCAAAGAAGAGTTTCATGCTCTCTTCCCACACAGGCCCATGCCAGCAGACTTTTTCGACGACTGGCTTTTCACGCCCACGCTTTCAGCCAGCACATTCCGGGGGTTCGACTTGGACGAGGAACCGACACGCGACGCACGTTCCCCGGAGGGGTCACCCTCGGGATCTGCCTCAGAACCTTCGTATTGGTGGGACGATAGACCAGAGGAGCAGTGGCGCAGGAAATGGCTGGAGGGTCCAGGCCGAGCAACGCCCCCAGGAGGAAGCGAGGGAGAGATGGACATGGACGTATTCGGGGACGACCCGGGTTTCGAGCACGGCGGCACAGAGATGGAAGCGGAAGTGACCGTCGTCGACGAGAGCAGGGAGGAAGAACCGGAAGACTTCAGATGGAGGCCCGCCACGGGAAGCGAACTGTATCCGACATTCATCCCCATGACACGGCAGCACCCAGCTCCCACACCGGAAGGAGGGGAGGGGGGAAGAGGGGGCTTCGAGGGGGGGATGGATGTCAGGGGTTCAGGAGCAGAGGCAAGGGCAAGGGAGGAAACAGAGAGCGAGGGGGAGGAGGCAGAAGAAAGGATGAGTGATGACGACGACCCGAGATCTCCGAGTCTTTCCAGTGAATCAGAAGATTCACAGAAAGGAGCACCAGTGGCCAGGGCAAGGGGGGAGCCTAGGGGGACACCCCAGGAGGAAAGGGCCAGAGGGGGCTCAGAGGGGAGCAGTTGGAAATCGGGACCAGCGTCACCAACAGAGAGCAGGGGAGAGGAAGGGAGTCAGGTATCAAGCGCTGGCAGCTCACAACAGGAGGGAGGGCACGAGTCAGGAGTGGCCACACCTCCATCAGGGAGCGAAGAAACGGTCAGACGGAAAGTGGAAGGTTGGGCGCGCGCGCCAAGTTCAAATGCACAGGAAGGTGGCGCAGTAAGC